>NW_015160256.1:195563-259172 GCF_001447785.1 Gekko japonicus
GCATTCCTGAGGGTGGCATGAGTGTGTGTGGGAGGGAATGAGACCTTTGCTTCTAGAAGATGTAACTTTTCCACAAGTCACCCTCCTTCCCCTCCTCTTTCGCTTTCCCAGGGGAAGGTGGCCTTGAACACATTCTTGTGCCATCTCGGACTCAAGATTACCAGGACATATATCTCTCCTGGTTCGCATGGCAATTAGGTGGAGTATGAATGTAACATGTGCTTGGGGGGCTGGATGGGACCTGCTTGAATTTTCTATAATAAGATTGTACCCGCCAATAGTCTTCAGTTCTAACACGGTGACTTTTTGTATCTTGCATATACTCTAGTAAACTTATCACTGCCAAAGCGAGAGTTATTGAGTGCAACTGGACCGGGGTCTCACAGCAGCTTACAATCTCCTTTCCCTTCCCTTCCCCACAACAAACACCCTGTGAGGTAGGTGGGGCTGAGAGAGCTCTTTTGAGGACTGCTCTTGAGAGAACAGCTCTGAGAGAATTTGTGACTGACCTAAGGTCACACCAGCATGGAGTTCAAATTGATAGGAAACAGAGAATGAGTATAAATGGGCAATTTTCTCACTGGAGGGTAGTAAGCAGTGGGGTACCACAGGGATCAGTACTTGGCCCGATGCTTTTTAACTTGTTCATTAATGATTTGGAGTTTGGAGTAAGCAGTGAAGTTGTTCAGGGTGGTGAGAACCAGGGAGGATTGTGAGGCACTCCAAAGTGATCTGTTGAGGATGGGCAAGTGGGCATCATCGTGGCAAATGGGGTTCAATGTTGCCAAGTGCAAAGAGATGGACATTAGAGCCAAAAATCCTAACTATAAATGCACATCGATGGGGTCCAAACTGGCAGAGACTGACCAAGAGAGAGATCTTGAAGTCGTAGTAGATAACTAACTGAAAATGTTGAGACACTGTGTGACTTCAATAAAAAAGGCCAACACTATGCTCGAGATTATTAGGAAGGGAATTGAAAACAAATCAGCCATTATCATAATTTGTTGTTCAGTCGCACAGTTGAGTCGAACTCTTCACGACCCCATGGACCAGAAGCAGAAGAGATTAGGAAAAGATGGCAAGAATACACAGAAGAACTATACAAGAAAGACCTCGATGTCCTTGACAACCACAACGGTATAATCACTGACCTCGAGCCAGACATCCTGGAATGTGAAGT
Source organism: Gekko japonicus (assembly GCF_001447785.1). Classification (NCBI taxonomy): domain Eukaryota; kingdom Metazoa; phylum Chordata; class Lepidosauria; order Squamata; family Gekkonidae; genus Gekko; species Gekko japonicus. Next base: position 196,747 of record NW_015160256.1, read on the forward strand.
TAAATGGGCCTTAGAAAGCATTACTAACAACAAAGCTAGTGGAGGTGATGGTATTCCAGCTGAGCTATTCAAAGTCTTAGAAGATGATGCTGTTAAAGTGCTGCACTCCATTTGCCAGCAAATTTGGAAAACGCAACAGTGGCCACAGGATTGGAAAAGATCAGTATACATTCCAATCCCAAAGAAGGGCAACGCCAAGGAATGTTCAAACTATCGCACAATTGCACTCATATCACACGCTAGCAAGGTCATGCTCAAGATCCTACAAGCTAGGCTTCAACAGTACGTGGATAGAGAACTACCAGAAGTACAAGCGGGGTTTCGAAGAGGTAGAGGAACTAGAGATCAAATTGCCAACATTCGCTGGATTATGGAGAAAGCAAGAGAGTACCAGAAAAATATCTACTTCTGCTTCATTGACTATGCTAAAGCCTTTGACTGTGTGGATCACAACAAACTATGGCAGGTCCTTAAAGAGATGGGAGTACCAGACCACCTCACATGTCTCTTGAGAAACCTGTATAAGGGCCAAGAAGCGACAGTTAGAACCGGATACGGAACAACTGATTGGTTCAGCATAGGAAAAGGAGTACGACAAGGATGTATACTGTCACCTTGCTTATTTAATATATATGCAGAGTACATCATGCGAAATGCTGGCCTGGATGAATCACAAGCGGGAATTAAGATTGCTGGGGAAAAGATCAACAACCTCAGATATGCAGATGATACCACTCTAATGGCTGAAAGTGAAGTGGATCTAAAGAACCTCTTGCTCAGAGTAAAAGAGGAGAGCGCAAAAGTGGGCTTGAAGCTCAACATCAAAAAAACTAAGATCATGGCATCCGGCCCCATCACTCCTTGGCAAATAGAAGGGGAAGCTGTGGAAGTAGTGACAGACTTCACGTTCCTGGGATCCCAGATCACCGCAGACTGTGACTGCAGCCATGAAATTAAAAGACGCCTGCTCCTTGGGAGGAAAGCGATGGCGAACCTAAACAGCATGATAAAAAGTAGAGACATCACCCTGCCAACAAAAGTCCGCATGGTCAAAGCAATGGTATTCCCAGTAGTCATGTATGGCTGCGAAAGTTGGACTATAAGGAAGGCCGAGCGCCGAAGAATAGATTCTTTTGAGCTATGGTGCTGGAGAAATGCCCCTGTATAAAGCAATGATGCAACCTCATTTGAAGTACTGTGTACAGTTCTGGTCAACTTACCACACCTCAAAAAAAATATTATAGCATTTGAAAAATGCAGAAAAGGGCAACTAGAATGATATTTATTTATTTATTTATTAGATTTCTATCCCGCCCTTTGGTTGGAACACTTTCCCTATGAAGAAAGGTTAAAACGCTTGGGGCTCTTTAGCTTGGAGAAACGATGGCTGAGGGGTGACATGATTGAGGTTTATAAGATTATGCATGGGATAGAGCAGGTAGAGAAAGAAGTACTTTTCTCCCTTTCTCACAATACAAGAACTTGTGGGCACTCCATGAAATTGCTGAGCAGACGGGTTAGAACAGATAAAAGGAAGTACTTCTTCACCCAAAGAGTGATTAACACATGGAATTCACTGCCACAGGAGATGGTGGCGGCTACAAGCATGGATAGCTTCAAGAGGGAATTAGATAAACATATGGAGCGGAGGTCCATCAGTGTCAAACTCAGGCATCTGAACTGATTGCATTACCTGTTCTTGAATTACACTGCTTGTATTCTTATCACTGCCCTCGTTCGCCATTGAATTCCTTAGGGGGGAAGAGAGTGTGTGTAGCTTGCTAGGGAGCAGTGCTTGGTAACTTTCCTAACGGGCCCCAAGACATCTTTCACATGAGAAATGTCCTTGGAGAAGACTGTGCCTGGCTAGATAATGATTGTATATCTTTCAGAGTCACTGTAGTAATGCCGACGTAGGTGTGCATGGGATGTTGGGGTTTTACTTATATCTTGTCTTTTCCGCCTTTGCAAAGTCCTAACAAAGAGTTTGAACCTACAGCATCTCATATATCTAAATAAAGCATTCACTACCAAAGTGTGTGTGGAGAGTGATTTGACTGGGAACCTGACAATCAGTAGCTATTAGCCACAAGTTATAGATAGGAACTCTCAATCCGGGACAAGTGATGCATTCTTGGTGCTGGGGGGGGGTCAACAGTGGGAGGGCTTATAGTGTCTTCCTGGCCCCACTGCTGGACCTCCTGATGGCACCTGGTATTTTTGGCCACTGTGTGACAGAGTGTTGGACTGGATGGGCCATTGGCCTGATCCAACATGAACTTCTCTTATGTTCTTATGTTCAGCAGCTGCATCTGGAGGAACAGGGAAACAAACCCCGTTCTCCCAGTCCATGCTATTAGCCACTACACCAAAGCTTATACCCTGAAAATCTTGTTGGGCTCTAGGGGGCTAAAGGACTCAACTCTCTCGAGAAGCTAAAATGACTAAACTGAGGCTATGGTAATTTGGGAGCATTATGAGAAGACAAGAGTCACTGGAAATCTAGTTGGTCTCCAAGATGCTCCTGGACTTGATTCTAGCTCTTCTCCTGAAAACTAACACGGCTACCTTCCTAAAACGATCTTAGAGCTATACAAGCATTGGAACCTGCACGCACAATAGAAACAAATCTTCAAAAACTGCAGCCAAAAAACAGGGAACTGAAAGTGTTGACAAAATATGAACAAGCATTTAAAAACGGGAAATGTTCGCTGTTCTCTCCTGGTGTTTTAAGGAGGCCTTAGAAGTATCTAAAAATTAAGCCATAAACAGTGATTCACAGCCTCAGACTGGCAACACGTGAGAGCACATTTTCCAGAGTGATTGCCACAGCTTCTTAGCTTCAAATGTAACTTGCAATCAATGTTAATTGCTGATACTAATTTGCTTTTTAGAGGTATTGATGGCTGCCATATGCTTTGACCTGTTATCTCCTCCAAGGAGGTGATTACAATTACCAAGGGATACGGCAAAAAACTTACTGAGGCTTCTCCTCTCAATTTTCTTTTAAAATATTATGAATTAAATTCCATCAGTAGATTGGGGGGGAGGGGGGCTGAATTGCTAGTTTGACCAAAACTTGTAAGAGTAATATATAACTTGGCATTTAATTCACCTTACTTAGCAAGTTGCTTCTCTTGATCTGAGAATATTTAGAAGAGGAAGAAGAAGAAAGAAGAAGTCTGCAGGAATGAAATTCTGAAATCAAATCTAAAATAAAGAGAGGCAGTTAGGGTTGTCAGTAGATATATAGGCAGCATTGATGAACCCATGAGTTCATTTTAATGACTTCCTGCAGATTTAAATAACACACTTTAATATATACTGTTCACATATTCTGCTGGGTGAACTAGCTAAAGGACTTGGCTTACCACTGCATTATAGCCTTTTATTTTGTTAGGCTGGTTAGAGGAAAGCCGTTCAAATTCACAGGATCTTCATGAGGGAAGTCTTGTTTTAAATCTGCCTTTCTCCAGCCCCTCATTGTTTCCTGTAGGGGTCATCCGTAGGATTCAGGGTCATCCTTAGAAACCAGAACTGTGGATGATTCATGGGGCCAAGAAAATTCCACCTAACACCACCCTCAGATTTTGAGCTGGCCCCTCAGACAAACACTCAAGGGGTCTCCCCCGACTGACCTCATAGACTAATATGATTTTACTCATCTACTATGAGCATCAAAAGCGGGAAGCTGGTGGCAGTCGAAAGTGTGATCAAGTCACAGCTGACTAGGGCTGCCAAGTGGGGGCGGGGGTGGGTAAACCCCCGCTTCGGAGGCCCGATTTCCGCCACCGCGGAATCAGCCCCAGGGGGAACTCCCCCCCAGGTTTGGGGATGAAGCCGGGGGGGGGGACCCCAGTGGGGTACAATGTCATAGAGGCTACCCTCCAAAGTGTCCATTTTCTTCAGGGGAACTGATCTCTGTAGTCTGGAGATGAACTGTAATTCTAGGGGATCCCCAGGTCCCACCTATTTCTTGGTGGGCTCCCATCCAAATATTAATCACAGCTGACCCTGGAAATCCAGGGTCACAACACAGACAGAGATGGCTTGCCGTTGCCTGGCTCTGTGTACCAACTATGGACTTCTTGGTTGGGTTGCCTGGTCCCACCCTGGCCACCGGAGGTGGAGGGGGGAGGGTTGCCAGATCTATGTTGGGAAACTCCTGGAAGTTTGGGGATGAAGCCGGGGGGGGGTCAGGGACCCCAGTGGGGTACAATGCCATAGAGGCTACCCTCCAAAGTGTCCATTTTCTTCAGGGGAACTGATCTCTGTAGTCTGGAGATGAACTGTAATTCTAGGGGATCCCCAGGTCCCACCTATTTCTTGGTGGGCTCCCATCCAAATATTAATCACAGCTGACCCTGGAAATCCAGGGTCACAACACAGGCCACCTCTGTTTGCCCCTTGCCTTGAAAGCCCCATGAGGGGTCACCATAAGTTGGCTGTGACTTAATAGCTCACTTTACCTTTAGCCCTGACCTGGATGGCCCAGGCTAGCCCAATTTCACCCAATCTCAGAAGTTAAGCAGGATCCGCCCCGGTTAGAACTTGGATGAGAGACCACCAAGGAAGTCCAGGGTCGCTAGGCAGAAACAGGCAATGGCAGAACCACCTCTGAACAACTTTTGTCTTTAAATCCCCCTGAAGGATGTGCTGTTACTTAATGAGGAGTGAAGCTGGGACCTTCTGTATGCCGGGCATCACTTCTGGTTTCTAATATTTATCAAGCCACAATTTGATCTCTCTCTCTCTCTCTCTCTCTCTCTCTCTCTCTCTCTCTCTCTCTCTCTCTCTCTCTATCTATCTATCTATCTATCTAGTAGTTTGATATAGAAAGATGGATGATAGATAGAAAGATAATAGATAGGTGATGGATAGATATAGTCAAAACCAGAAGCATGCCAACGGCTTTTAAATACAGGCTGGATTTCTGATGGCTTTGGGGGTTGCCAGGAGTCTGTATGGTGCCCACATGTCACAGTCTGGAATACCCACTGGGCCCTTAATCCTTCGCCCCGTCTGCTGTCGAAACATTATCCCGCAACATGAGTTGTGATCTGCCTCTCTTTAGAGCTCACAGACGCTTGGCAGGTGGACTATATCTAGTCTTTTCAGCTGAATGACAGTGTGGGCATTTAAAAACCTTTAATACAAATCCTGCCACATTTGTATTTAGATCCCTTATGTTAATGTGGACGATGTTTCAGCTAACAGTGCCGGAGCTTAAAGGCATATTCTTTCCAAGCATCTAAATTCAAAGAGCTTGGATTAAACCAAAAAGGATTTGTCCATCACCACAAATTACATATTTAATAGGATAGACAAAAAGGATTCTATACCGATGTATTGATTTTAAAAAGCTGTTTGACCTTTTTTTTTTGTCTGCCCCCCCCCCCCCCTGTGGTTGAGGTGGCGGTACTATGGGATAATAGATGAAGTATTACAATCCTTTCATTCCTATTAGAATATGATAGCAAGCTGTAATTGCTTTATGCAGATTAGTGCACCAGGAATTCTACATTCTGAAAGAGATTTTTCTTTTCCAGAAACAAACTACAAACCACCAGATAGGATTGTCTTGAGGCGCATAGCCCGCTAGACTCAGATGGTGGAATCTGGAAGTTTGGAGATACAGGGAGGAGCTTTTAAAAAATAAGCCAATATCAAGCTGTGCTGTCTACGATCTCAGTGTAGGGTTATCAGGTCCAGATCAGGAAGTACCTGGGGATTTTCGAGGTATAGCCTGGGGAGGGCAGGGTTTGAGGAGGGGAGGGTCTTCAATGGAGTACAAGGCCACAGAGTCCACCTCCCAAAGAGGCCATTTTCTCCAGGTGGACTGATCTCTGTTGCCTGGAGATCAGTTGTAATCCCAGGAGGTCTCCAGCCACCCCCTGGAGGTTGGGTGCTCTAATCTTCAGTGAGGGATCTCAGTTTCCAGTAGGGTTGCCAGGTCCTCTTCTCTCACCGGCGGGGGGTGGGAGGGAGCTCTCCAGGAGTGGGATCATGGGGGCAACATCATCACGTGCAATGTCCCCGCCATGATGATGTCACACGGAAGTGACATCATCATACCAGGGACGCCGTGCAGTGACACTCCATAGAGTTTTGCCCAAAATACCACAGCATTGCCATGCAGTGTCCCTGGTGTGATGACATCACTTCTGCATGACGCCATCATGCCAGGGACATACGTACGGTGGCCAGTGGTGGGCAGGAGCCCACCAAATTGGGGGATTCCCTGTTCCCACCTGGGGGCTGGCAACCCTAGTTTCCAGGTGGAACGACAGCTGATCCACAGATGACAGAGATCAGTCCCCCTGGAGAAAATGGCTACTTTGGAGCATGGACCTGGTGGCGTTATACCCTGCTAAGGCCCCTCTCCAAACCTGATCTCCCCCAGCCTCCACCCCGAAATCTTCAGAAACTTCCCGAGACAGATGCCAGTACAGGATTATTGCTCTATAGAACAGTAGATAGTAAAAGCACCACTTTCACTGTCCAACAGGACTGGGTTAACAGGATTCCGGTTTTGGATCTCAGTCTCAGGTGACAAGCTGAAACCTTTGGACCATCTTCTTGTCCACCCACTTAATGGCTACTTTTCAGATTCTGTGCACATAGACATGTCAATTGGGGGTGGTAAACAATAATCTGGCATAAAGTTGCCAACTCCAGGTTGAGAAATTACTGGAGATTTGGGGTGGAGGAGCTCAGAGAAAGCAGAGTTTGGAGGAGAGAAGGGACCTCAGACAGAGGGTATAAACAGCCTCCTCTCCAAAGTAGCCATTTTCTGGAGTTTAGTTATAATTCCAAGAACTTTCCAGGCCCCAGCTGGGGGCTGACAACTCTGGCACCATGAGCTCAATAATATTATACATTTACTGCATTCTTAATTTTCACATTATTTGTATATGTGTGTGTGTGTGTGTGTGGTGAATAATTCATCTCTGTAAAGCCACCGAATTGTGACTACAGTCATTCACAGGTACCTTGCAGTGAAATTCCTAGTGGTGTGTGGAAGTGCCTCCATGTAGTCCTGTTGTGCAATTTTGTGTCACCTAGATCCTGTCTGGGAGTCTTGGGCAGAGTTGCCAACCTCCAGTTGTAGCCAGGAGATCTCCCAGAATTACAACAGATCCCCAAAGATTAGTTCCCTGGAGAATATGGCTGCTTTGGAGAGTTAGCTGTATGCACGCCCTTCCCTCCCCCAACCCCGCCCTCCTAGGGACGCCAGCCTCCAGGTGAGACCTGGGGATCCCCCAGAATCACAGCTCATCTCCCGACTAAGAGATCAATTCCCCTGAAAATGGATGCTTTGGAGGGTGGAATCTGTCCTCCGCAAGTTCCACCCACAAACCTCCAGGAATTGCTCAATGTGGAGCTGGCAGCCCTCCATCCTCTGCTGACAACCCTTCACCCTCTGCAAGCTGCGCCCCCAAATCTCCAGGAATTTCCCAAGCCAGAGCTGGCAACCCTGGGCACTGAGAACCCAGGAATATAGGAACTGTGTTTAGTCCTTTCCCTCCACATTCTGATTTCATAGAAGGGGGGGGAGTATTTCTTTGCAGCAGCAGCCCTGAGAATTCCCTGCCACTTGCAGACAAACAAGCAAGTCCCTTCAGCGAGTCTAAAAATAAGAACGGAAGAGAAAACTGCTGAGGCCTGCAGTCATCGTTTGTTCTGTTAGCCTGGGTTTTATTTATTTAATTTTATTTTTCTGGCTCTCAAAGGCTTGGACATAAAAAAAAAGGGAAAGAAAGAAAGAGAAAAACTTTCCCAAGGGCATGACCTTCTGTGGTGGGCTCAGTGAACCAATAAAACAAAAAGAAAGCCTGAGGCCTTGTAAACAGTCGCTGGGGAAGATCAGGCGGCCTGCCATGGGAAGAGCCATATTGAGGGTAATGGAAGAGGCAGGGGGAACGGAAGCTTCGGCAGGATGAAAACGGATAGCTGCCTTGCCTTCTTTGTCAGAGACGTGAAGTCTGGCAAATCGAGGCCCTCCAGGATTACATCTCAAAAAGCTTGTGAACTTGGTATTCTTCACACCGCTTGTCATGCTGCTGCGTGGGAAACAAGCGCGACGCCCGGCGATATTACTTTGAAAGCTTTCAGAGAGGGGATGCTGATTGTTTTCATATTCAGGAGGAGATCTCATCAGGGAGGAAAGCATAGATCAACAAACAATATGGCCGCCGTTAGAGGGTGTTTCCGCAGGCTTGCCCATGGCCAGGTCGTGGCTGGAGACCGCCTGAGATCACAACTGATCTCCAAGCGACAGACATCACTTCCATGGCTGCTGCGGAAGGTGGACTCTGTGGCCTCTTAGCCCCACTTGAGTCCCTCCACAACCCCCACCCTCTTCAGGTTCCACTAGGGTTGCTGGACCCCTCAGTAGAAGTGGGGGTCCCCTGTCACCAGGCCCCACCACCCCACCACCCATCCGCTTGCCAGCAGAGGGAACTTACCTGGGAGAAGAGTGAGGTCAAGTTGACACTGTGGCAATGTGTTTACATCACTTCCGACATGACCTGGAAGTGATGCCATCTAGGGCTGCCAAGTCCCCCCGGGGGGCGGGGAAACGCGGCGGATCGGGCCCCGGGGGGAACCCCACCAGGAAGTGACGTTAGGACGCCGAGCATGCTGGGGCGGGGCCACAACCACCGGGGGGGAAACTCTTTGGTTTTCCCTCCGATGGTCCCCGCTGCGGCGACTACAACGACTTGGCAACCCTAATGCCATCACGTCAGTGATGTCAGGGTGATGCCCTGGTATTTGGGCAAAACCTCTATGTTAGAAGCCACATTGACCAGAGTTTTTGCCGAAATACCAGACCATTGCCCTGATGTTGCTGTGTGATGATGTCACTTCTGGGTCACAGCTAGACCTCCCTCCTGCTCCCAGTAAGCCCCCCCACCAATTGGTTGCGAGGCCCTAGCCCCCCCCCCCATTTCCAGATATTTCCCAACCTGGAGCTGGTGACCCCATTTTCCAGGAATGGTTTCTTTAAACAATTTAGATCTAGTATAACCCATAATGACCTGACCCTTATCTAATCAGATCTTGGAAGCTAAGCAGGATCGGCCCTGATTAGTACTTGGGAGACCGCCAAGGAAGTCCAGTGTTGCTACACAGAGGCAGGCGGTTGCAAACCACCTCTGTTCATCTCTTGCCTTGAAAACTCTACAGGTTTCATTCTGTTGTCACCTGCCTTTTTTAAATTATTTATTTGTTGATTTAGTACATTTTTTATCCTCCCCTTCCTCTGAGGAACTCAAGACAGTGTACATCTTTTCCCCCTTCTCTAATTTATCCATACAACAATCTTGTGAGGTAGGTTAGGCTGAGAATGAGTGACTGGGCCAAAGTCCCCTTGCAAGGGTCATAGCAGGGTAGGGATTTGAACTGTGGTGTCTCCATTCTAACATTCTAACCACTTCACTGTGCTGGCTGTCTTTGAACTTTCATTGTCTTGGGACCATTATTACTGCTTCTACTGTACTTACACTTTTTTGTTCTCCTGTACCATTCTGATTTAAGTTTGACATTTAGTGCTTTTTTGTGCTTTTATTATTGTTGCAAACAGCCTTCATCAGTTGAATGGCGGAGTGGAAATCTTCCAAGTACAGAAAACATGTGATAATAATTAATATTAATGTATACCGGTGGTGTTTTATAGACAGAGTCTGAGCCTCAAGGAAATTGCAGACATTTCAGTGACTGTAAGGGGAAAGAAACCCACAAGATGAGGGATGAGAGTAAGAAAAACATGAGCGAGGAAAAGCGGAGAGAGACAAATTCAGTTGCAAACATTCATTCCCTCATTCAGTCATTTATATCCCATCTTTCCTCTTGGTTCAAAGTGGCTTGCAATAATAGTTAAAACATCCTCAGCTAAGACCAAAGATAAAACAACAAGCCCCAAACTCCTCCCCCTACATCCTTAAACGATGCACATGTTTATTGATTGATTTCATTTCTAGCCCATGTTTCTTGCTGAGATTCAAGATGGATTACAATTTTTTTTGGTAATTAGACAGACAGTGCAGTAGGACTAAGACTAGGACTAGCTTTGGTCAGGGGGGAAAAAGACTGAAACAGTTCTTCCAAGCATGGGATACTTATGAGATGGTGGCATACTTATAAAAGCAATGCTTTTTTTTCTAATAATCTCTGCAGGCTTTCAAATTTTCCAGATCCTTTTCTGACAGCTCAGGAAAAGCCCCCATCCTATCCCAGGGGTCCAACAGTCACAATCTGTGTTAATTCGTTTACTATCACTTGTCTCCTAGATCCCAGATTTATTCTTGCTAATAGTTACATTGAGACTTGTCAGCAAGTTCTCTCTGAATGTACTCAAAGGAGATGTGCTCAGAAATGAATGGCTGTTTGTGGACTGTCAAGGATCCCCGAAAGGACCTGCCATTTACAAATTATCCAGTCCCCTAGATCTCAGCAAATCAGATCAGATACCCAGAACTGAAATTGATGGAGAATATCTGATTCAAAGTAGGTTTCCTCCTAAGTTGTAACTGTCACATCTAGTTACATCCCTTTATGCCATGTCACATCAGTGTGCACAATGTCACACAAGCTACATCAACCATGATGGAGAAAATGCTAAGGTAACAGGTGACCTCGCGGGAAGTATCAAATATATCATTTACTTTAATTTTGATACCTTCCCAGAATGTAGCCTAATTGGACTTCCTACAAGACATTTGCATTGGAGGACGGCGGAAGACAGGAGGGCTTGGCATGATGTTGTCCATGGGGTCACAAAGAGTCGGTCTTGACTGTGCGACTGAACAACAACAGCAACAACAAAATTAATAGGCTTGTGGAAAAAGATGCTTAAGAGTTTCTCTCAGTAGGAGAGCCTTGTGTGGATTATGTCATGGAATGTCCCAATGAAATGAAAAACTGGAAGTATGTACCAAATCGCTACTGCAATACATGCAGGGATTTTGTAATACTGGTGTAGAGCCTCACAGTGATTGGCTAAGCTACCTTAATGTCTCAAGCTGGTGGCCACAGTCCCTGAACAGACTGAAGTAGTAAATAAATAAATAAATAAACAGACTGAAGTAGTAACAAAAAAAACTGTGCAGGAGTTTGCGCTAATAAATTTGAAATATTAATCAAAAAGATTTCATACAAAAGAGTGTACAATATTTGCATAACATATCAAATGCAAGTGAAGACGGTGATCTTCAGAATGTTCTGCCTTTTCGACACAAGTATTTTAATACTGCTTTGTAAGGTATACATCATTGTTCAGAAGAAGACTTGTATCGAAACGGCAGAACATTCCGGAGATCACCGTCTTCACTTGCATTTGATATGTTATGCAAATATTGTACACTCTTTTGTATGAAATCTTTTTGATTAATATTTCAAATTTATTAGCACAAACTCCTGCACAGTAAGCTACCTTAATGTCAAATATGCAGTTTAAGCAGAAGAGTCTCTAACTACTGCAATGTTTCCTCACTCAGGATCTTGCTCTGGAGACAGCTAGATTTGAGACCAGTAGCACCTTAGTGACCAACAATATTTTTGGGGAGGAAGCATTTGAGAGTCAAAACTCCCTTCCTCAGATACCAAGGGAGCTCTGACTCTTGAAAGCTCATACCCTGAAACAACCGTTGGTCTCCAAGGTGGCACTGGACTCTCATCACTGCTCTACTGCACAACAACATGGTAACCCTCTTTCTTCCCCTTGTAATGCAAGATTCTTATCAACCGAATTAGATTCTTAGGGTTGAGGGAAGCCTTGAAAGAATGGGTCTTTCACCAGGTGCTCTTTTGTCACGGACCATTGATCAAGCAAAATCTGCAATTTAATGAAGTCTCCGGGCTTCAGGGCCCCTGAGAAGATGAAATACATCATGTCAATGGCCCAATATCACAAAACCCTAGAGTTCCCCCCTTACAGGAGGGCTTTTACACTGGCCAGATGCAATGCCTTGCCCTCCATGATCTTGGAAGGGAGATATAAGAAGATTGCATATTCAGAGAGGCTTTGCCCTTAGCCCCTAGCAGAGGTGGAGACAATGGGACATTCCCCCCCCATTGCCCCCTCTATAAACAAATTCGAGATAAAACAATTTCCCCCTTTGTAGATAGTCCTGTGGTAGGGGAGACAAGACTTGTTTAGATAAGTTATTAACAGATGAAATTTCAGTTATCATTAAGCTAACTGCTGGAGTTTGCACTCAGGCGATTAAAGTGTGCAGTAAATTTCAGTCCTGCCACTTTGAACCTTGACTTAGTTTCCTTTAGGAGTTCTATTATACAGCTGGTAACTTATCAGGGCCGGCTCGCTCACTAGGTGAACTAGGTGTTCGCCTAGAGCGGGTCGACCCTTAGGGGTGCCAAACAGCATCCCTCCTCCCAGACAGGGCGGCGGTGGCATCACCTTTGACGACCATCTCCAGGGCGTGGCGGGGCAGCTCTCCTTCAGCAGCAGGGTCTGAAGCAGCACCTCCACCCCCTCGGGCTGGGCCAGGGGCACGGAGAGGAGGCCGAGGGTGCGGCACTCCCAGCGACATGAGGGGCTGCACGGGGCCTCCCAGGCAGTGTCCAGCGTGGAGCCCGCGGTCTGGGGAGGGGGCCCATCGCTGGCACCACTGCCCTTCTCCTCCTACACCCTCCCCTGAATGCCCGGCAGGACATCACAGCCCGACAGGCCCTGCGGAAGAGCACTGGGGGTCCCACGGGGTGCCGGCACTGGAGGCCGGGCTGAGGAGAGCGACAGAACAGACAACCCCCCTCCCCCCTCCCGGGGTGGTTCAGGAGATCCTCCCAGCTCTGCTCCTGGGTGACTGAGGCGGCGGCGGAGGTCTGGAGAGGCACTTCGCAGAGTGAACCACAAGCGCGCTCCTCCGCTGTCAAAACCGGGAGGCGACACTGATGACCAGGAACGGACACACCCCCCCGTTGGTGGAGAAACCTGGCCCCGCCCTCAAGGTGCCACCCGTGCCGAAAAACCTCAGGCTCGCCCTGTCACTTATGATACTATGTTATGTGTTTTATAATCTATTTTTCTCTTTTTAATATAATATGAATTTATTTATTTATTGTAAAATCTTCTATTTCTGTATTTTAGCTGGAGTTTTTAACTTGTATATTTGAATATCTGAATAATGTTTGGGTTTTTTTAACTGGATCTGGTTGTGGACCATAAGATAATAAAATTGAAATTGAAATGGCAACCCTCTGAAATAGCTGATATGGGTGTGCTCCAAACAACATCCATTTATTTGCACGGAGATACAGGGACAGGCATAACCAGTTTCAGAACAAGGGAGCTTGGCTCATGCAGTCTACACTTCTGGCCAATAAACAGAACTAACTAAACAGGGACTCCATCCTGTGGGACTAAACCACCTAACGCAAATATCGCTAATGGGAAGCAGACTGCTCCAGTGTGATGTAGACACTAAATATACCACAGCTACTATTGATTGAGTTTCCCCATTTCTAAGGAGACTTTGATGCTATTCACTGACTTGCTGGGATCACAGAAGGGGGCGGTCGATGAAAAGGGACTAGGTGAGAAGAGAGGAGAAGACGCCTGGGCTACAGAATCCAGAATCCAGGTGCCTAACAAAGAATTTCAAAGAAGGAGCAGTGCTAGGAAATGAGAGCTTGTAATGTATCCAGTCCAGACAAGTCCAGAGACAAACGTCGAGCTTCGCTCCAAGAGACAATGGACCATGCGGATCCTAGCCCGCTCCGATCAGGGGGCTAGGTTCCCGGCCAAGAGCCTATGGGACTCTCGGCCACTGTAAATAACCTATAGGGAAGTAGGGTTGTGTTTTGGGTGGCGGTTTCTCGGGGGATATAAGCCGACCTGCGAGTCGGCCAAAGTTGTCTTGTTCTGGATAGAATAAAGTACGCTTTGCTGAAATCACTCTCCGCCTGCGTACTTTTCAGAGCTGGAATTAGAAATCTATGAAAGTGCCCTTTCTCGTTTCTTTCCCATTTCAACTAGGGTCACTAACTATGGGTCGGGGAATTCCTGGAGGTTTGGGGGTGGAGCCTGGGGAGGGGGGCTGGGGAGGAGAGACCTCACCAGTGGAATATAATACCATAGAGTCCATCCTCCAAAGCAGCTGTTTTCACATCTGGAACTGATCTCTGTAGTCTGGAGATCAGCTGTTATTCTGAGAGATCTCCAGGCTCCACCAGGAAGTGGCCAACTGGACTACTTTGGAGGGTGGACTCTATGGCATTATACCCTGCTGAGGTTTCTTCCCTCAGCAAACCCTGCATTCCTCAGGCTCCACCCCCAAACCACCAGGAATTTCCCAACCTGAACCTGGCAGCCCAAGGCAGAAGTATGGAGCTCTTGCTCACAAGCTCAGCAAGGGAGGGAGGCACCTCTACGATCCTCATATGAGCTCAAACACAAAGGGGGGGAAACCTCCAAACGGATAGCCTCACATTTAAATTCAGATGACAGATCACTCCTCTGTTTAAGATACTTGCTTGAAATCGACAATAACCCAGGCACTCAATTAGGTAAAATCACTATCAGCTCGGATCATACATCCCATACTCCGCACAGAACAAATCATATGTTGTCAATGCAGCTGTCATAAGGGACAATTGATTTGTCAGACTGAAACACATCTAAATTCCAAAAATGAATGCTAAAGACTGCCTCCACCTGTCCACTTCTGACCTTTCACTGTTTCTTCCCCTATTCCTGTATTACTGATGATTGTATATAGGCAAAATTGACTCGATTAGGTAGATATCAGGGGTCTGCAAAAAAGAACAACACAGTATTTTCCAGGTTCAGGTATATTGAACCCTCTGGTCCTGTTGTAGAAGGCGCAACCCGACAGGACCCTACGAGGAAAGCGCCTCGAATGGTGAACACTCCCCCCTCCCTGTTATTCGTGACTGTTTCTTTGGTTAATCCCTTATTGGGGACGCACATGTGGGTTAAAGCCTTGATTGACTCGGGGTGTGGAAGAGACCTAATCCATCCAGCTGTAGTAACTGGACTGGAAGCAGGATTAACCCGGTTGAAAGACCCCATAACATTTACACAAATGAATCGGTCCCCCATGAAGCAACCCTGTCTTCACGAGACAATGCCGTTGAGACTGGGGGTGGGAGGTCATTGGGAAGACAGACCATTTATAGTAACCCCAAATGCTAGATTTTCCCTGGTGTTGGGACTCGATTAGGTAGATATCAGGGGTCTGCAAAAAAGAACAACACAGTATTTTCCAGGTTCAGGTATATTGAACCCCCAAAATATTGGTATTTCTCAACATTCCCAAATCCCAACACTGGTATGGTATTTGGATTTGGTAAATATTTGGGACTGCCATTTTCCCTCCAGTTCCATTATACCCTATGGGGACCATTAGAGTCAATGGTCCCCATAGGGTATAATGGAGACTCAATCCAGGGGTATCTGGGGCTTGGGGGCCCTGTTTCAAACATTTCAAAAAGATTGGAACAGGGGGTCCAATTCTATGATTCCTCCAAAAAGGTGTCCCCATCCTCCATTGAAAGCAATGGATGGACAAAAGGTGTTTAAAGGGATCATGCAAGCGGTGCAACTTTGAAGGCATTTAAAGGAATCACAATCCCTTGTCAGGCTCAGGACGCTCCAAGGAGCCTCCCAGAGAGCCTGCTTATCAGAAAAGGGGGGGATGCAAGCAACCCCTTAGATCCCGTTACAGAGCAGGTTGTAAAACAGGGGAACGGGATAGAGAGACAGGCAATTGGCAGAGCCCGTCCCCGGAAACGGGGTTTCCAGAAGGAACGGGGAGAGCGGGGTGGACCAGGGGAAAAGGGGGACCCCGTAGAACAATCAGACGTCCTACAATTGGCTTTGGAGCAACACAGGTCAAAAGTTCAGAGACCTAATAAAGTAAAGTTGCTGACAGCCGGGGAGGAAGGGATTGAGGTGAACGGTGTACCAAGATCAGCTGTGCCGTAACACGATCTGGGAAGTTCGCCTCAATAAAAACAGGCTCCAAGCCCCTTGAGGGTTGTTGTCTGATTTCTGAGGCTGTTCCAAGGCAACCGTCCTTTATTGCTCTAACTACGAGAAGCTGCGGTGCTTCAAAGACAACCCTAGAACGACCGGAACCCCTACATCCCTTTAAACACCTTCTTCAATGAGTCCACCCAGAAGGCATTTAAAGGAACCACATGCTGTCTTTCCACCCAGTCAGAGCCCATGGAAGGCAAAGAATGTTTAAAAGTGATTAAACATCAACTTTTAAAAACAGTTTGTATGTAAGGACCATCAAATCATAACCAACTTATGGCTGCCCCAGAAAGGGGCTTTGAAGGCAAGTGAGAAGCAGAGGGAGGTTGCCATTGCCTTCCTCTGTAAAATCTTCCTTGTGGTCTCCCATTCAGGGCTGGTGAGTCGATATAGGTGAGTTATGCAGTTGCCTAGAGTGCCACATTCAGAAGAGAGCTGGCCTGCCGATGAACCCCCCTGCCCCACTCCGCCCCTCCCTTGCCACAGTGGGCTGACAGATTCTAGCTGCCTGTAAAAATACCTTGGTCATTTCCCCGGGCTGGCAGCTGCTTCCCCACGTGGCCTGCTGGTGAGTCTTGAGTCTCCTCCTGTCTCCAAGGCAGAGATCCACTGGAGGAAAATGTGCCTTTACGCAGTTCTTGTACCTTTAAATTCAAGGAGCTGGAACAGAGACAGGAGGGAGGAGGCCAGAGAGAGTGAGAGAGAGAGAGAGCAAGAGCAGTTCCTGCCAGGCAGGACTCCCAGCAGCCACCTCCCTCCATCCTCCACAGAAAGGGCATCTTCGCAACAGCCCCCAACGGGGGACTGCGCTGGGCAGAGAGGCGGCCCGGTGCTGACTGGGTGGGGGGGTCTGTGGGGAGGCGGCAGTGGAGGAGCACCCTTCCTGCCTGCCTGCCTTCCTTCTTGAGCAGGAGTGCTGTAGGGGCTCGTGTGTGCGAAGGAGCCGGAGAGTGGAGCAGCATGAGTGCATGAGCCACCCGAGCCTGCCACTGCTGCAGTGCCGCCGAGCCCAGCTCATGTCCCCCCACGCACAAAAGTGCCACCCTGGGAACCGAGTATTCAGTGCAGCACTGCCCCAGCAGCAGGTGGCGGGTGCCAGGGGAGCCAGAGACCCCCCCCCCCGGACCATGTGGCCTCTGCCTCTTCCTGCCCCTCCTTCTCCTCCTCCCGGTCCGGGCCTCCCCTGGCCACCCTCCAGTGCCATGGATAGTTGAGAAAGCGGCAACTGATTGGTGCCCCCCGACGACCGGCCGCTCCTTGCCCACCGCCTCCAGCCTGGAAAGCAGCAGCAGAAGTGCCGTACTGCCGCCGCCACAGCAGAAGGATCCTGATCCCCCGCCCCCCCTCCCCTCCCGCCGGAGCATGTGCCAGTGGCAGACACCGATGCCAGCCACGCTGGGGCTTTGGCACATTGCTTGAGCCGGCCGCTGCCCCCCCCATTCCTCTCCTTCCTCCTCATCCTCTCCTTTCTTTTTCTTCCTCTCCATGGCACATCTGCAAGGTGCGTTACATTCATGTCCAGTGGGGGCAGGTTCAATTTTGACGATGGCGGCTCTTACTGTGGCAGCTGGGAGGAGGGCAAGGCACACGGCCACAGCGTCTGCACCGGCCCCAAGGGCCAAGGTGAGTACGCCAGCTCCTGGAGCCACGGCTTCAAGGTTCTGGGTGTCTACACCTGGCCCAGTGGCAACACCTACCAGGGCACCTGGGCGCAAGAGCAAAGGCAAGTGGGTCTACCACGGCAAGTGGATCCATGGCTTCAAGGGACACTACGGGGTGTGCGAATGTGGCACCAACAGTGCCAAGTATGAGGGCACCTGGACCAACGACTTGCAGGATGGCTAAGGAACCGAGATCTACTCCAATGGCAGGGAGTGGCAAGCCCCCCCACCCCAGGGGGGGAATTCCCAAGCAGTCTGGAGGGACAAGGCCCAGGGTTGCCAAATGCCAGGTGTGTCCTGGAGGCCCTGGGTGCTCTCCAGACCAGAGGCCAGTTCCCCTGGAGAAAATGGCTGCTTTGGAGGGAGGACTGTATGGTGCATCATAGATCTGAGGGGGAATCCTTCTCTGCATTCTCCACCAGTCCCCTGCAGGCACCGTCTCTGAATCTCCAGGAATTCCCCTGGTTGGATTTGGCAACCCTGTGTGTCAGGATGGAGAAAACAGAGGCCTTGGATGTGAGTGGGAGAGGGGGGACTTCTTAACTGGGCCAGATGTGGCCATACAATCAATTGACGAGAGATTCCAACAACTACAACACCATAATTCCCTTTTTGGCTTCCGGCAACCCACTCCAGTATGTTTGCCAAGAAAACCCCATGGACGGTATCAAAAGGCTAAAAGATATGACGCCGGAAGATGAGCCCCTCAGGTCGGAAGGTGTCCAATATGCTACTGAGGAAGAGCAGAGGGCAAGTACAAGTAATTCCAGAAAGAGTGAAGCGGCTGGGCCAAAGCCGAAAGGACGCTCAGTTGTGGATGTGTCTGATGGTGAAAGGAAAGTCCGATGCTGCAAAGAACAATACTGCATAGGAACCTGGAATGTAAGATCTATGAATCAAGGTAAGCTTGACGTGGTCAAAAATGAGATGGCAAGACTGAACATCGATATCCTAGGAATCAGTGAACTAAAGTGGACAGGAATGGGCGAATTTAACTCAGAAGACCATTATATCTACTACTGTGGCCAGGAATCTCGTAGAAAAAATGGTGTGGCCTTTATAGTCAACAAGAGAGTGCAAAAGGCAGTACTGGGATACAATCTCAAAAATGACAGAATGATCTCGGTCCGATTCCAAGGCACACCATTCAACATCACAGAAACACACATACGCTCAACAATGCTGCAAAAGAGACTCTTTGTTTTGGCAACTGTTTCAACTGAACATGCTGAAGCATCAGCGTTTGACCTGAAGGAATTGGTGGCATTTGCTAAAGAAAAGGCACGCAAAATGAGATTCTGATGTGCCTGAAATGGAAACATTAAAGGGACTTAAATTTCAACATCACAATTAACAGGATTTTTCAAAATGCTTTGTGATTTGTGTTTTTCTGTTTGAGAGAGAAAATCAGAGATTGTATTACTTGTTCTGCTTATTTTTCAAAAAAGAAATTAGCAATCTCAAATTTTGTGCTTTTCATGCTTCCTAAAATGCATTTATGTTTGAAAATTGGGGGGGTGCACCGGGGGGGGAGTGCCAGAAGGTAGCCTCACCTAGTGTGCAGAAAAACCTGCTCCCATCCAAGCACTGACCCTGATGAGACTGGTCTCTTCCAGGCTGCCTTCCCTCCTTGCAAAACAGTACATAAAACAGGAAGGTTCAATGCAAGTGTTATCACTGCAGGTTATTCAGTGCTCAGTGAGCCTGTTATTTGAATTCTAACCTCTTTGATAATATAGAAAAAGGCAAGCATATTTATTGGTAACTATAATTTAATTACTCTTGAAATGAGGGATTCCATGTCTCCAGCCTCCAAGGGAGTGAACCTACATTAGTGCCAAATGTAAAAACTTGTCAAGCTGTCAGTATTGGATTACTGCCTCTCATCTCTCATCTGTATGCTCAGTTGTTATAACAAACAGTTAAGCACAAACTCTTAGAAGCCACCTACCATTTGGACTAGCCGAGGTCCCTAACATTACCTGTTGCTCTGAGCCCTATCTTCGAAACCTGTAGTACAAAGTGCAATTAAGTCGCAGCCAATTTATGGCCAGGAGCAGGGCCAGCCTGAGGTTTTTTGGCGCCCTAGGTGAAACTAGCATCCCCCCTTGAGGGCGGGGCCGGGTTTCTCCGCCGACTGGGGGGGGTGTCCGTTCCTGGTCATCAGCGTCGCCTCCCAGTTTTGACGGCAGAGGAGCGCGCTTGTGGGTCGCTCCGCAAAGTGCCTCTCCAGACCTCTGCCGCCACCTTAGTCACTCAGGAGCGGAGCTGGGAGGATCTCCTGAACCAACCCGGGAGGAGGGTTGTCTGTTCCATTGCTTTCCTGAGCCCAACCTCCAGTGCCGGAACCCTGTGGGACCCAGTGCCCTTCCACAGGGCCTGTCGGGCCGCGATGTCCTGCCGGGCATTCAGCAGAGGGTGGAGGAGGAGGACGGTGGCGATGGCCCCCCTCCCCAGACCACGGGCTCCACGCTGGACGCTGCCTGGGAGACCCTGTGCAGCCTCTCGTGCTGCTGGAAGTGCCACACCCTCGGCCTCCTCTCCATGCCCCTGGCCCAGCCCAAGGGGGTGGAGGTGCTGCTCTGCACCCTGCTGCCGAAGGGGAGCTGCCCCACCGTGCCCACCCGGGAGATGGTCGTCAAAGGTGAGGCCGCTGCCGCCCTGTCTGGGGGCGGGGCGGGCGGGTGCAGTTTGGTGCCCCTGAGGGCCGGCCCGCTCTAGGCGAATGCCTAGTTCGCTTAGTAAGCGAGCCAGCCCTGACCAGGAGTTTTCAAGGCAAAAGATGAACTGAGATGGTTTGCCACGGCCTGCCTCAGTGTAGTAGCCCTGGACTCCCTTGGGGGTCCCCCAGCCAGACACTCGCCAGGGCTGACCCTACTTAACTTCCAAGAGCAGATGAGATCAGACTAGCCTGGGCCATCCAGGGTCAGGGCCTTCAAAACAGAGCAATAACCATAGAGGCAGGCAACTTTGAATGTTCAGTCAGTAGCTGTGTCACAAGGGGGGAAATCCAGTTATGTATGTAAACCAGTTTTGGGTATGTATGCTTGATCTCTCTCTGTCTTTTGGGAAGGGTAGGGGAAATGGTGAAATCCCCACCTTTTATATCCCCACAGTTCAGTCAACTGGTTTGATTTCATTTCCCCCTTTTTAGGAGTTGTCTGAAAAAGAAATGCACTCATTGCTTATGCCATCAATAGGTTTTATTAAGGCAATCTCTTTAGCATTCGCAATATGGATTGTTTGATTGCCATTTTGGAGAATTCATTAAACATAGATAAAACTCTTATTTGTCACATTTACCAGCTGATCAAAAGAAAGCAGAACACAGGACTTTAAAGAACCGTTCAATATTATGTGTAATCTGTCTTCAAATGATTATAATTACAGATTCACATAAGGGCGAAGCTATGTTCTCTCTGCAAATTTAGGTTCCCAGGCCTATGGTTGCTGAGATTATGGGACTGGGACTCAGTTAGGTTTAGCATCAGTGGGTGTGCTAGAGGAGTTTTTAACCCCACCCACGGCTGCCATTTAACCCCACCCAAGCCTGACTTTCACGACTCACCCAGGCTCAGCTGCTTGCTAAAATTCAGCAGCAGCCACGATAGCCAGTGTGGTGTGGTGGTCAGAGTATCAGACTAGGATCTAGGAGGTCCAGGTGTGAGTCCCCCCCACATGCTATGAAAGCTCACAGGGTGACCTTGGGCCGGTTACATATTCTCCGCTTAATTTAAAATGGAGGAGAGCAGAAGGATGTATGCTGCATTGCAGAGAAATGTAGTAAATAAATTTAGCTGAAGGGGGGGCAGATAAAAGATAGCTGGGGACTGGGGAGAAGGAAGCAAGGAAAAGTGAGGATACACGGGCTGCCGGGAGGGGGGAATGTGGAAATAGTGTGGGGAGGGGACACAGAGGAAAGTGAGGTACCCCACAAGCAGTGATCCCTCTAAGCTGAGTTAATGTGAGCCAGGGCTTTTTTTGTAGAAAAAGCCCAGCAGGAACTCATTAGCATAATAGGCCACACCCCTGACCACACATATAATTAGCATATTAGGCCACACCCCATGCCTTCCCTTGGCTTGCCCAGGCGCCCCCGTGCAGGGCATCTTCCAGGGCCCCTCCTGGCCCACCTGCTTCGGAGTCCCCGGGGGGTTAGCACTCCAGGCCTTCCCTCTGTAGCCACGCACACAGAGGTTTTGGCTATAGTGGGCGTGGCCAACTCTGAAGCCAGCCGGAACTCCGTTCCTGTGCACTCCAAAAATAGCCCTGATGTGAGCTACCTCACAGTTTTTTAGCCTCCAACTCACACATTTTGTCTTAGCTCAGGAAGGGATGGCTCCAGAGCAAACTTATCGATGCAGTTGCCAAATCACTCGCTCACAACTTTAATGCCACTAGCTCACAATGTGGAATTTTTGCTCACGAGACTCCACAGCTTAGAGGGAGCATTGCCCACAAGTCCCTCCAGGTTTCCCAGGGGCGAACTGGGCCAGACTCAGCTTTCTCCACGCAACTTGACTGGAGTTTTCCTGGGGAGATGCTGTGGGGTTGCCAGGTCATTTCTGTCTGCCGGCAGGGGGTGGGAGGGAGCTTCCCGGGAGTGGGGGGGCAACACCGCCATGTGCAATGTCCTTGGCATGACGATGTCACTTCCATGAGACGTCATCATGCCGGGGTTGTGATACTCGGCCGTGGGTGTTGGGGGCAGGGCTTCCCCCCAACAACCAGGTGGCCGGCAGCAGGATGGAGCCCCTGGAATCAGGGGATCCCCTGCTCACCCCTGCGGGCTGGCAGCCCTGAGAAGGAATGAGGGAAAGCTGAAGGGAGGGCAGATAAACATAGATTGGCTGGTAGGTGGGAAGGAGAGAAGGAAGCAGGGAAATAAGGGAGTGTTGTTGGGACTTTTAGGGAAGGGGAAGAGGAAATAGTGGGGGAGGGGGAAATGAGGTAACCCCCTGCAACCCCTTGCTGGTTCCCTCCCTGCAATGCATAACACTGATTCACTGATGCATGAATAATGTTGGGGGGAAATGCATACATTGTAGGGGAACATTTGAAGCAAGGGGAGAGAGAATGGAACAGAAACGAAGACACATGAATTCCATATACACAAGGCAGAAATCATCCCTAGTGACAAGAAATTACTTTCTACACACCTATTTCATTTGGACTTATCAGACATCTTCTAATACTGGAGTTCTTCATTTCATTGCCTGTCTGTTTGTCTCTCTCAGCTTTGAAATATTGAGTTAAATGTGTAAAACAAAAGTAGTATGCATTGGAGGGAGAGAGGAAAAGAGCTATTGATTTTTCAAGATTAAAAAGGTGGAGCTGCTAACACACACTGGAGACACAAAAAGTTACAGTTAGCCCAAGTTCAATGAAAAGGCTGAGGGATGGTAGTGTATGTATGTGTGTGTGTGTGTGTGTGTATATGTGTGTGTATATATGTGTGTGTGTGTGTATATAAACTCCTGTTTCCCTTGGCTATTCTGTTTATGCTGTGTTACCATATCACGGACACATGGACCCACGACCTGTGTCTAGGTGAATTCGGCACCCAGATCAATAAAACGATACTTTTGATAGACTAAAACTTTGTTTCCCAATTAATAGGACCGTAGACTGGACCCTGCAACTGTCAGTTTAACAACAACAAAAAAATATATACCAGCATACCCCTTTCTTTGAAACAGGTGTTGCCAGCATCCTCAGCCCTGCAGGACCGTAGACTGGACACTGCAACTGTCAGTTTAACAAAAAACAAAAAAAATACCAGCATACCCCTTTCTTTCAAACAGGTGTTGCCAGCATCCTCAGCCCTGAACCTGGGTGGTCTTTCCCAAGAGAGAGACACCCCAAAATGACTTCTGAACCTCCACAAGCAGTGCCCTATGAAGCCAGGCTTAAACAGTGGCCTTTACTGGGAGGCTAGAAGGACCCCATCTTGGCTGAGAAAACTCAGGCCAAAGAGAATTCTTCAGGCTGGCTGCACGGCCAAGCACCCTCCATGCAAGCAAAAAAAAAACCCCACTCAGTCAGCTCAGTCCAAAAAGGACTAGAATGGGCAAGTCCCTGCCCTTGCCTCAGGCGTCTTCTGCTGACCAAATGGCGAGTCTCTTGTATGTCAAATGTACAGGCAGGCAGGGACAAAGAGCCTCTGGTCTGGGCTATTGTCATGAATGAAGTATGTTGCATATTTCCATCCCCTTCTCCTGTTTTACCTATATGTCAGGAATAACCTTTGGAATAATCCTCTCATTCCTCTCTCCATAGATTTGTCTAAGATATCTGCATTCTTATGCCTATACCAGACGTATCAAGGTCAACATTAACTTTCCATGTCTAGTGAATGGTCACCCATTCAGATTCATCCTGCCACACATTGGTCCCGGTCACACGGGCCGTAAAATGCGGAGGGGAAGCGTGGCAGTTTGACCCGGAGCAAAATAACGCGCGGCCGCCCAATCACAAGTCCCGTCGAGGTCCCGTGGGTAAGGGCGAGGTGGCGATCACACAATGATCCTGCAGTGCGGCAAAGAAGCGGCACGGCACGATCTCACCAATGGCATGCGCGATTCTGTGAAGCAACGGAACTTTCGCTTTCCTCTTCGTGCGCATGCACCGTTGGGTGCTTGTGCACACCCTGTGGAGACTTGTGGGGGGGACCTGTTTGCGACAAGACATGGGCGGGCGCCGGATGCCACGGACTACCACCGGAAACGCGATCAGACGCCAGCCCTTGCCCTGCGGTTTCCGGAAACTAGTACCTCGGAGGTACTAGTTTTTAACTCCACATCTTCGGCGGGAAGCCTTGGGTTCGCCATGGGAGCTCTACGCTTCCCAGATGTTGCGGTGTGATCGCGCTCAGAAAATCCGCCTATCATCCGTCTCAGTAGCGTGCTTAATGCTCTGTGTGACCGCAGCCATTAGGAAACATCACTTCTTTTGTCTGGCACCAGGGCAATGCCAGGCCACTCTATTGTTCCACAATGGACACTCCCAGCCCAACCATTCAGCACCTGGCTTAATCTCATTATATCCAGACTCAGCCTCTCTGGAAGCTCATTCGTCACATCAGGCCATACCCCTCCTGACAACCGCACCCCCTGGGACACCTGATTGGCTCAGGTAATCTATTGTCTTCACCTGAGACCAGCCCCCAAGGCCTTCCATTAGTCTGCATTGTTTTCCAATGTCTATATCCATCAGGCACATGGCCTCAGATGGTGTGCCTCCGCCCTGATGCCAACTGGCAGTCCACCCCTAAACCTCTGGGTTTGTATATGCTTGAGAATGGAGCTGCAGTGGCTCAAGTGGTTAAGATGCTGAACTGCAGGCTGTGGAAGGTCAGTAGTTCAGCAGTTCGAGACCCGGGTGCCGCATGATGGAGTGAGCTCCCGTCTCTAGTTCCAGCTCCTGCCAACCTAGCAGTTCGAAAGCAAGAAATTGCAAGTAGATCAATAGGTACCACTTCAGTGGGAAGGTAACAGCGTTCCGTGTGCCTTGGTGTTTAGTCATGCCGGCCACATGACCACGGAAACGTCTTCGGACAGCGCTGGCTCTTCGGCTTTGAAATGGAGATGAGCACCGCAACCCTAGAAGGAATGCCTCTTGGAGACCTGTTACCAGGCAAACAGAATGAAACTGGATGAATCGGTGGACTCAGGAGATGGTGGCTTCACAGAAAACAGAGAGCATTTCGTTGTCCTAGTGAAACAGTGGAAGAAACAGAAAGAGCCCATAGCGGTAGACTGAGCGGAGGGAGAGGACCAAACACTTCTGTTTGCCTGATCACCCAATCTACTTACTGCACCCTCCCTTAGCCACTGGTCGTTTATTTACCAAGGTAGAGCCTCACCCTCACCCTCTGGGCTTTGGATCAGGAAGCAGCATAGAGCATGCTGGAGCACAGTGTCTCTTGAATGTAGGGGTGTATGATGTGTGGTGGTTAACAGAGAGCATTTCGTTGTTCTAGTGAAACAGTGGAGGAAACAGAAAGAGCCCACAGCGGTAGACTGAGTGGAGGGAGAGGAGCAAACACTTCTGTTTGCCTGATCACCTAATCTACTTACTGCACCCTCCCTTAGCCACTGGTCTATAGTAGGTGCCTGAAGGGCTGTGGGCAGGGATATGCGGGGCTGTAACATTGGATGTGGCATCATGTCTATTTCAATAGGGGGGGAAATGAAGTGAGGTAGCTGTGAGAATTGCTGGAAACTCTATGGTAAAATGAAAGTGACATAGGGTAGCTCTAGGAATTGCTAGAAACTCTGTGGTTTTACCCTTCCTGTTTGTTTGTTTGTTTGTTTTACTGGAAGTGAAATGATGTATTGGCATTGCAGATTTCTTTTTATTTTTCTCCTGCCACTGCTTGGCAGCCCTAGTTTATGGCTTGGTAACTCTGCCTAGGTTTGTACTGCAAGTCAGTGTTGGATTGTGGCCTAAATGGGCAGTCTCACCTGAAAGCTGTCATGGTGAAAAGATACCAGAGGAAAGGCTTAAGGAAATCTGGGAAATGAATCCAGTTCTTAGAAAATACGTCCCAATCAAAGATCCCTTTCCCCCTTGCTCTAACTCACCACTGCCCCCTATTAGTGCATATGCTGCTTAGCTCTCTTCGAGATGATATTGATTAAATGTCTGGTGATTTTGCTAAACAAAATTCAATTTAAAAAAAAAACAAACAGAAAAGGGGGAAATCTGAGTGTGTCTGTCGCTGAGCATCACCATCACTTCCCTGCTGTGTCTGCCTCTAGGCAGTGGACAAGCTGTTAGCCTGTTACTAATTTTAGTTTGCTTTATTCAGCTCCGTTTGTTTTCGTGGGTCACTTGACTTGAAGGTCTCTCTCTCTCTCTCTCCCCCTCTCTCTCTGTCATAATACCAAACCATGTTGTACTTGGAAACCAGTCTGTTCCCTGTAGTGTCTTAAGGGTGGGGGGGAGCAGTTACTTGAAAAGGAACAATGGAAAGGAACAGCAGTTATTTACACTTTTTGCAGATGTCTGGAGCTGCCTGAGTATTCATTATGGCCATGTCATTAAGTCCATAGTTCACACAAATGTTCTTAGAACCAAAAGCTTACAACAGGCTTGCTAAAATAACCTTAAGAATTAGGGAGGACTTTCGAATGCCCCCTCCCTCCTGGACTGAATTCCCACCATGGGGGGAGGGGGAGGAAGGCGTTAAATTTTACAGATGTTGCTTCTGAAGTGGCCCTGATTCTTCAGCAAATTGTCATCCTTCCTCTTTTAATCTGTGGACTTTGTTCCTACTACTAATCATGACATTTCCCCACAGTTTTCTGATTGCACTGCCCCCCCCCAGTTACCAGCTTTTATGTCTGCGTACACCGATATTCTTTTCTTGTGCTTGTGACACGATGCACTGATAAAATCATGCCACAGAAGGGATACTGATGTGATAGTGTGACGTCATGATTCTGCTTTGTGTGGCTTTTTTAGTCAATGCACAGATGCCGTCCTGCATATTGGTAAGAAAAACAAAAGCCGTAAATGGAAAACTGCAACAAAATGGGAATGCACTCATTTCAAACTTACCTTTAGAAAAATCTCCAAATTAATCCAGAAGACTGACATAAACAGAAAGAAGCACAGTTCCAATCCAAAGGATTTTTTTCAAAGAACAAACAAGCCAAAATAGGCAAATCTGGCCATCCCTCTCATTTATTTTTGAAGTTGGATATTGGGGGAAAGACATTATTTGACCTTTATAAAAAATGCACTTTTTCCTATGTAAGCACAGAAACATTTGTGCAATATAAAAGCAGCATCTATGCTGAATAATAAAACGTGCCTCTCAACAGTTTTATCATAGAGCTGGAGAAATTAAGCTTGCCAACTCAGTGTTGGGAAATTCCTGGGGTCACAGGCAGTGTTCCCTCTAAGCTGAGTAAGTGTGAGCCTCCAGCTCACGCATTTTTGTCTTCACTCAGAAAGGATGGCTCCAGAGCTAACTCATTTATGCAGTAGCCAAATCGCTCGCTCACAACTTTCATGCCAGTCACTCATGAAGTAGAATTTTTGCTCACAAGACTCCACGGCTTAGAGGGAGTATTGGTCACAGGGTTGCCAACTCCAGGTTGGGAAATTCCTAGATATTTGGGGGGAGGACCCTGGGGACTGTGGGATTTGGGGAGGGGCCTCAGCAGGGGAAAAATGCTGTACAGTCGCGCACCCCAAAGCCAGCCCGCCCGAGCGCCGGAACGAATATCCCACCGGAGACTGCCGAAGAAAAAGACCTGAAGAGCCGAGTTAAGAAGAACACCAACCACCACGGGGTGCCGGTAGGTAGTCCCATCCCCGTACAGAAAATGTGGCCCTAGTTAGGGAATAATGTGATTAGCACCTGCCTGTAAGCCGCTCAGAGACCCTTTGAAAAAGGGGTTCGAGCGGGATATAAAGTTGAAAGTGTAGTGTGTGTAGAGCCCATCCTCTGAAAGAGCCATTTTCTCCAGAGAAGCTGATCTCTGTAGTCTGAAGATCAGTTGCAATCATAGTTCCCTCTAAGCTGTGCTAGGGGGTGCTGGAACACAAAATTTTAAATGCCAGCTCAGAGCTTTCTGCTTCTGCACACAAAGTTTTCCCCCCTCCATTAGAAAAAATGGAGGATGGGGGCACCTCCTTCTGAGGCCCATAGAATTGGACCCCCTGGTCCAATTGTTTTGAAAAATTTTTTGGGGGGGTGTTGAGGAGAGGCAAATTTGGTGCCTCTACCTTTACCCCCCTGCAGTTCCAGATACCCTCAGATCGATTCTGCATTATACCCTAGTGGGGCTGTTGACTATAATGGTCCCCATAGGCTTCAATGGAGCCGGGGGAAAATTATTCTTCTTATTATTTTTGCACAACCTATTGTGCTTTTCAGTATAATTTTTGAGCTGCCTTGAGGCACAGGGAAACGTGGGATATAAATATTTGAATAAATAAGTCATTTGGTCAGGTTGATAACATTTAAGCAACTTCCTGTTTGTTAGGTTAGGCAGGGTTCTGACCGTCATTGTTCCACCTCTGTTATACTTGACCTTACTAGCTGGTTGTCCTATTTTACTAAAAAAAAAACAAAGTAGACTGCAAGAGTCCCCCCCCCCCATTGTGGTTGTGTGCTGGTATGTTTTCTTTTTTAAGCCCCCCGTAGGGGATTTTTTTATTGCATTTTCTATAAACTACAAAGAAACAAGGGAAGGTATCTACAAACTATGGGTGAAAGTAAAGAAACCTACTAAAACCCAAGAGATGGAGGTCATACAATGCTTAAACCAATTAGCTTTGACTTTTTTTTAACAAACAAGATTTGTAAACGTTGCAAGTGATCTTCAAATCTTTTGCTTGTGGTATCCAATCCAGCAAATCCGACTATACAAAGAGTAATACAGAAGCTCAGTTATTAAACCGCTTTAATACTGGTATGTTTTCTAAGGGTCAGCACAAGGTGGTGGTCCAAGCATTGTGCTTATGCCTAACCAACATTATTCTCTACTCTTGTGTACTGTGAGAAGCAACCATCTATCTCTACCTCAATAGGATATATACTTTCAATTAATAAACAAATAATCTGTCGATTATAATCTTGTCTACATGTTAACCACAACACCAAACTGGTTAACCACTACACCAAACTGACTGTGATGTCATATGGGACTCTGCGAGAGAAAAGAGCCACCTCAAACCTGCTGAGGGACCCTGTCCAGAGGAAGGGGAATCAAATCCCCCTTCAGGGGTTATTTCTTTTATCTGAGAGCCAGCATAACTTTCTACATCTAAATTATATACACGTCATATTTACCTTATTAAATACTTTATATCCTGTTAAATACACTTTTGTTGTTTATCTCCATCTGTGTCTTGTCTGTCAAGTAAGGGTGTGCAAAAAAAGAAAACCATCTGTATTTTTCGGCTTCAGATATTTCAGACCCGAAAAATATCACTAAATGCCAAATTTCCCTAGTCCAATACCGGGAAAGTTTCAGAACTGGGGAAATATTCAGTATTGCTGAATATATTTGAATCTGATATGCTCAATGGAAGGGAAGGGAGGCATGTTAAAATGACTTCTTTCCCTCCCAAAGCCCCTGCAGCTTTCCTTGTTGATTTCACTTCCCGCCAGTCAGCGGTTAGGTCTAAGCCATTTAAGTAGGGTTGCCAGGTCTCTTTCCTCCAGGGAGGGTATTTGTGGGGTGTTCTGGGGGTGGGTGGGGTCATCGTACAATGTCCCCAGCATGATGACATCACCCGGAAGTAACATCATTGTGTCTGGGATGTCACATGGGAATGCCCAGGTGTTTGAGCAAAACTCTGTTGGGTTGTTATTTTTTTGCCCTCAAAACCATAGAGTTTGCCTAAATACCAGAGTACCCCTGTGCAGCGTCCCCAATGTGATGATGTCACTTCCAAGTGATGTCATCACATCAGGGACGTCACGCAGTAACGCCCCTATTTAGGGGAGGGGTTTCCTCTGCCTTCCAGTTGGTCAGTGGCAGAGGGAAGCCCTCGAAACTGGGGGATCCTCCACCAAACAGATTTCCAAATAAAAGACCTTTCAGGAGCACATAGCTTACACTCTACCAACCTTTTTTTTACAGCGTGTGTCCCCCTTTTGATTTGACTTTGGATAGACGGGGTATAAAGTATCTGTAGGAGAGGCCAGAGCAGGGGATTGGATATTTTTTCAACCCAGAAGGCAGTTGCCTCAGAGACCCCCCCCCCAGTGGCCATATTACCCAGCAAGCTCTCCTAGCATGAGTTGGGATTCAAATCTGTGTTCCCTCTAAGCTGACCTGGTGTGAGCTACCTCACAGTTTTTTAGCCTCCAGTTCACACATTTTGTCTTAGCTCAGGAAGGATGGCTCCAGAGCAAACCAATCTATGCAGCAGCCAAATTACTTGCTCACAACTTTAATGTCAGTAGCTCAGAAGGTGGGATTTTTGCTCACAAGACTCCACAGCTTGGAGGGAGCATTGGTTCGGACCCGGGTGTTTTGGAGTCTCGTCTGACACTCTCACCAGTACACCACACAAGATCTCTGGAACTGCTCGGAACAGAAACATCCACAGTGCCCTATGGGGAAAGTAACTGCACCCTGATTTAAATATCTGATTTTATGACAGGAGTTGAGGAGAGGAACAGACAACTAATTACTTCTATTGTGTTGACTGACAGTTTCCAGGCACAGGAACTATACGTTGTGTGGGAGGTCTGAGATAGCATCTCCCCAAGATCTTTCCCCCCCCTTAACATTAAAAAGCATCTCTGTGTGTTCGCCAGTACAAATTACTCCCTGGAGTGATAAACTATTAGTAGGGGCAGGAGGACAGGTATTGTTACCGAGCCTGTCTTTCCCCCTTGCCATGGCTCGTAGCAGTTTGGGGGAAAGCAATTCCATTGGAGAAGGCAGTGCGTCTCCCCAGAGTCATGCCTGGGTCATTAAAGTGACTTCCTTGTGGAGCTCAGACTCACTTCCAGTCCGCCCCCTCAGTGTGCCACTTTGTGTCAAGACAACTGCCACATGATGGCTTCGGTTCTTTCCCAGAGGACAACACCAGCTCTCATTAGACAGTGCAAGGGCATGCATGGATGGTCATGACAGTTCCAGTGCCTTTCCCAGTGACAAACACCCGCTCGTGCAGGCATGGTGCGCCAGGAAAACTGTGATAAAACCAGCTCGAAGACACATCTTCTTGTTAGCCAAACAAGTTTTTGATAGACATGGAGGAGGAATAAACAATTTCCCTGAGTCAATACAAGAATGCACATTAGCATTGCGAAGAGAAATTCTCTTAATTCCTCTTTACCAAGTTTCTCCCTGAAGTCCAACAATCCATTTCTTTCCCTCTTCTTAGGAATTTGGAGTCTGCTTCTAATCAATTCTGTTTCAATCAAAGAGAATGTCAAAGAGAGGAGAGGAAGGGAGGGAGGTTCTGCTAAATTTCAGACGTTTACTCTGTAGATGGTCTGAGGCCCGTCTTCCCAAACTTTCGGAGCCTCTTGCAAGAATGCCACCCTGTGGGGTGTAACATAAAACAACAGCAAGGGCCGAAGCTACAAAAGGAGGCATCCATTTCCTTAGAGAGAGAAATCCCTCTTTCAAAAGAGAGGAAAATGGAACTAAAAGAATCTAAAAAAAAAAGACATTCCCTGTCCTATAACAACGCTTATGCACATGCATGAATTTATCTGGATAGTCTGTTAGCCAGTAATGAACACTGAGGTGGTGCTTCTTTATGAAGGGCAGAGGCAATAACAAGTGTGATTTTCTTTTTTCATTGAATAATGTGATGAAGAGAGCAGATGGGGAGGCCAAGTGATGGCAGGCAGGTGTGGAAAAAACAGGATGTGATTGCACATGCACTGCCACCCCACTTCAAAACTGAACATGTTTAGCCTGTTTAGATATAGACCAGGGGTCCCCGTTGTGGCATCTCTGGTTGCCCTGGGACACCCCCCCCCCCGGGCCTCTCCTGATGCCCACCAAGTGTATTTGCAAAGAGGGGACAGATGCGGCTTTTTCCGAGCTGGGCTTCTGATTGGCTGTGTAGGGTTGGTTGTTGTAGTTGTTGTTTTAATGCCTTGGCAACAGTGCAGCACAAGGTTCTTCTCTCTGTGAAGTATAAGCTGTACACATTCCAGAAAACAATGTCTTCATTTTAAAAAGCATCATGTTAAAGAGACCTTCTGCCTGAAATGTTGAAAAGTTACTGTTAGAGTTATGCATGGCCTAAACCTCTCGCATTTCGTAGTTGGAACAAAGTTAGAGTCCAGTGACACCTTTAAGACCAACAAAGTTTTATTCAAGGCGTGAGCTTTCGTGTGCGCACACTCTTCATCAGGCGATGAAATGGAAAGGTGCCATTGGACTTAAAGGTTCCATTGGACTCTAACTTTGTTCTGTTGCTTCAGACCAATCCATCTTGATCTATTTTGTAGTTGGTTCTGCCTTTTGCTGCAGCCGTGTCGTGGCTGTGCCCATCACCCTGTCTCAGAACTCCAAATGTACCCACAGGCTCAAAAAGGCTGAAGGCCCCTGACACAGACAAAGGGTGATTTCCTACAAGCGCTGCTCCGCGCTCACTCTTCTCTTTGGCCCGATGGTACGTGCCAATTTCACACAAGCTGCTGCACGACCGCATTTTGCCCCGCAGCTTTGTGCGATTTTCCCTGCATCTACTCAATCCTGTTTTTTGAGGATTGAGTAGACGCGGGGAAAACCGCATGAAGCTGCGGGGCAAAATGGGGCCGCGCAGCAGCTTGTGTGACACTGAGACGTACCATTGGGGCAAAAGGGAAGAGTGAGTGTGGAGCAGCACTTGTGGGAAATCACCCAAACAGTGTGGTGTATGTTCAGCTCTGAGGATCACAACCAACCTGTGCCAGAGTAATCAAACATTCCTGGTGTGAATATGTTCTAGAACAACTGCCTTGCAGCTAGATTCTGGTACCTAGGGTCAGTCATTAGTGAAGGGAATGAGTGCCAGACGCTCTACTTTTGTTCCTGTATCATGTTCTGCACATGGAGATAATTCTACAAGGAATCAACAACAGGGGGGAGATGTACTCCGGGATCTGGCATGACATGGTGCTTAGATTGTTGGGCTAGAACATCACAATCTTACACTCTAACCTACCTCACAGGGTTGCTGTTGTGAGGAGATGGTGGAGAAGGGGAGAACAATGTGCTAAGCCGCCTTGGGTCCCCTTTAGGGAGAAATAGGGGATATGAATGAGCAGGGTTTTTGTAAGGAGTAAGAGTCCACTCCTGCCAGTTGCATTCAAGGTGGGTCTAGGCAGAGCCTCCGTCAAGTAACCTCCAGAGGTTGCTAAAGCAACTGGCTCATTGCCTGGCCTCTCAAAAAAGCCAGACAATTTGTGAGAGTTTCAGGTGTGTGCATCACTTGCAATGTACGGTATACAACAGGGAGGGAACCAGCCCAGGAGGACATGTTCTGGTTTCTGTCCCCCTGAGGAACTAACCAAAAACCCTGTGGTTTTACCATAGTGTGACTGTATCAATTGTCGTCGATTCATTTCCCACCCGTGGTGACCCCATGAATTAATGTCCTATCACTCACAGCCATTTTCAGGTCTTGCAAAATGGGGGCCATGGCTTCCTTGGTGAGTCAATCTGTGTCATCCTCTTGTCCTACCACCTTCAACTTTTCCTAGCATCGTTATCTTTTCCTGGGATTCTGGTCTTCTCATTGTGTGGCCAAAGCATGATAGCCTTCGTTTAGTCACTTTAGCTTCTAGGGAAAATTCAGGCTTGAGTTGATCTATTATTTATTTATTTATTTGGATTTATATCCCACCCTTCCCGAAGGCTCAGGGCGGCTAACAGAGGCATTATGCCAGATTATAACAATAAAACAGTATAAAATACTAAAAATACAAGATAAACACTGAAATAGAATTCATAAAAAACATTTTCGGTGCTCCCCTACTCACTTCCGAGTTGTAAAACCAAGATGGTGTTCTCGATTGTATAGCTACACAATGACAGCAGTGCATATCCCCACTGCCCTGTCGTCCCCTAAGAACATCCCGCTCCCTCCGATGGTACCCGCACCAGCAGTGATAATGTGCAGAAATTATAGGGTGTTGATAAAACAGTAGTGGTGGCGGCTCCTATTCGAAAGCCTGGTGGAAGAGCTCCGTCTTACAGGCCCTGCGGAACTGTACAAGGTCCCGCAGAGCCCGGATCTCTGGATCTAGAACTCACTTGTTTGTCTTTCGGGTAGTCCGTGGTTTCCATAAAAATCTTCTCCAACACCACATTTCAAAGGAATCCAGCCAGTTCCTAGAGAGGCAGGACATTACTTCTAGGGTTCCCCATAAGTGACGTCATGGTGTTGGCCAGTGCCTCCTCATGTCGCCCCTTCCCCAGCTATGAGCATTGCTGCAAAATTGGTATTACAAACATTATACATCCTTTTATGTCCATAGCTGACTATTTATTTAAAAAATGCATATCCTACTGCCTCAAGGCAGCTTACGAAACCAAATATAATGCATGCAAAAAAAAGCCCCCATATAACCCTTTCCTCTAAAGGTACTTGTACCCTACACTCCATTTAAAGTCCTAGCAAATAAGGTGGCCACAGAGCCCTTGTTGAAACTGTTGAGAGGTGGCACCCCTCACCTCTTCAGGGACCCCATTCCATAGACTGGGTGCTACTATAAAAAGTGGATACTGTATCTGATGCCTTTGTGGGTGAGTGGGTGGGGTGGGGCAGCCAGAAGGTGCAGCCTGAGGATCATAGCTGGCATGGAGAGACGTATGGGAAGGGATAGTGCTTTAGATATGCAGATCCTAGGCCATCAAGAGCTTTAAGGGTCTCAGAACCAGCTCCTTAAATTTAATGTCAATGATTAGGATTCCCACCAGTTGGACTGCCAGATCCGTGTTGAGTGATTCCTGGAGATTTGGGGGTAGAGTCTGAGGAGCTTGGGGTATGGGGAGGGGAGGGGCCTCAGCAGGATATAATAGCATGAAGCCCACCCGCCAAAGTAGCCATTCTTTCCAGAGGACTTGATCTCTGTTGTCTGGAATCAGTTGGAATTCCAGGAGACCTCCAGACCCTACCTGTAGGCTGGCAACCCCACCCATCAGCATGAAATGTACTGTACACACTGAATAGGCAGGCCAAAGTTGCTAAACAGACAGCTGAAATTCCTGCCCCCCCCAAAAAAAACCCCAGTTCATGACCAATCAGCAGAAAGTGACCTGAACTGGTGGATATTTGAAAGGATGGCTGTATTCACACACTGCTGGGTTTTGCTCTATGACTGTGGGATTCCAATCTTTCACAATGGAAGAAAATTCTGTTGTAAATGATTGGTAACGTGCACTGTTAGCACAGTATCCAATGATGGGAAGATGCAACCATAGATGCCAAAACTATAGGGGAAGGAAGTTATAAAGGACTTACTCTGATGATGCCATAATAAAGAGGTTTTCTCCCTATTAACCATTGTTTAAAAATAGATATCAATAATTTAGTATTTGGGTTAGGCCATAAGAGAAGGCTTACTGCAGGTGCCCCCAATGTGGTGCCCACCAACACCTTTTCTGATGCTTTCCAAGTGCTTTCAGAAAGTGGGAGGGGCTTGGTGGGTCATTTGCCCAGCAGGGCTTCTGATTGGCTAAACAGAGATTCTGCCTGAAATATCTAATTGTTACAATTAGAGTTATGTATAACCTCATTGCCCTGACCTGGATGGCCCAGACTAGAGAGATCTCTTCAGATCTCAGAAGATAAAGCAGGGTTAGTCCTGGTTAGTATTTGGATGGGAGACCACCAGTGCTCTCTCTAAGCGGTAGAGTCTTGTGAGCAAACATCCTACTTTGTGACCTACTGGCATTAAAGTTGTGAGCAAGCGATTTGGCTACTGCATAAATTAGTTTGCTCTGGAGCCATCCTTCCTAAGTTAAGACAAAAATGTGTGACTCAAAGGCTAAAAAACTGTGAGCCAGATCACACTAACTCAGCTTAGAGGGAATACTGGAGACCACCAAGAAAGGCAACGGTTGCTACACAGAGATAGGCCATGGGAAACAACTTCTGAATGTCTTTTGCCTTGAAAACCCTACGGGGTCCCATACGTCGGCTGAGACTTGACAGCATTTTTTCACCACATAACCTAATTCCCTGACACTTTGCAGCCCTCCCGTGGCAGCCATTTTGTGATTGTGCTCACCACCTTGTGTCAGAATTCCAAAGGTGCAGGCAGGTTCAAAAAGGCTGGGGACCACTTGCTTATTGCCTATAAAAACAAACAAACAAAAAACCCTTACCTGACAAGTATGTTCATTCATTTATTAAGCTTCCATAGCCCACTACATCTGTAAACAATAAAGGAACCAAGGATAAGGAGTAATCCAGTCAGGAAACCTTCCAAACTGAGAGCTGATCAAAATTGCAAATCCTAACGCAGTTCAAACCAAAGTGTAATTGAGGTTTATTTATCCAATATAAATGCCAATAAGTGGACAGACGGTATGATTGTTATTTGCTGTTGGGTAAATCTCTGGAATCCGCAATGAGATGGCTGCTCTGGAAACAAAGCAAGCACATGGCCTAATTGATAGCAAAGGTTTAATTCATTTTCATAAAAAATCAATAGTATTCTTCAGGGGAATAAAGGTGAAGTGATTCATTTATCCAGATCTTTAAAATGGATGCTTAGTAAACACGGAACCTCTCAGTGAGGTTAAGGACAGCTTGTCAAGTCCTTCATGCTAGTGCCATCTTTTCTGATTTGTTTGATTTTGTAGCACCATTAGGATTACTTATATTAAATTATCCACTGTCATCTCTTTGAATTATACAAGGTGATCTGCTTTTTAATGTCCCCATAGATGCTCCCCGGGGCAAGCTTTTTATTCTTTGTCAGCAACATTATTTCCCTGGCTCTCAACAGAACAACAACTCTTTAATGTAGGATTAATATAAGATGTAAAATCTCCATTCTGAAGAAGTTAAGAGCCCAGTCCAGCCATACTTTGGCACTTTTAAGGCCCATTTGTTTCAATAAGAGAGATTTAGTATGTTGAAAATGAAGAACTGAATACTATCTCTTCACCTCAGTCTTTAGAGGGAGCAACAATAGAGTCAGAGAGATAGGTGGGCTGAGGACACTATCCTTTCTCTCTAATGCTGTCCCTTTGATGTGTAGATGGCTATTCATAGGGAAAACCTCCTTCCTTCCTTCCTTCCTTCCTTCCTTCCTTCCTTCCTTCCTTCCTTCCTTCCTTCCTTCCTTCCTTTCTTGGCACTGCCCCTTCTCTCACACACACATGTGGCCATCTCCATCTTGGCAGCATGGGAGCAAGACACTCTCCTGCCTTCCCAACCAAAGCTAGACAGAGTTCTCCATCTTGGCAGCATGAGAGCAGGACGTGCTTTCCTGCATCTCTATCCATCCTAGTTAGATAGTATAGATTACAAATCTATCTCTACCCTTTCCTGTGCAAAAATGGAGTTCCTATAATAAAGAACTCTTATTAGTTTGAAAAGATAAAGGGGCTCTGAGTAAGTTTTTTTTTTCTTGCTGGCACACACACTGACCAGATGGCTCTGCTTGTGCTGTAAAACGTTAAGCACTCTGCTACCCTACTAAATTCTCCAATATATTATGCAGTCAACCGGCCCTTAAGATGCAATCATTAAACCAGAGCACAATTATCAGAACTGATTAACAGAGTTATTTAGGGTTGCCAGTCCCCCAGCAGTGAGATCCCTTGATGCTTCCTCTCAGGGCCAGTGGCAGGAGAAAAAAAATTAAAATGGTCATCAGGATGATGTTAATTCTGTTAATTCTGGTCCCCCACCCCATACTGCAAAAATCCCCTGGTTCATTGGCATCATGGCAGCTGTCGTGTTCAGGGCAAAGCCTGGAACTGTTACTCTACTCAGAGTTTCCGGGATGCACAATACAATGACAACAAGTAAAGCAAGATGCCAGAGCAAGGTCTACAAACCAATCCAGAGTCAGAGATCCAAAGTTCCAGTCCAGGGGTCAGGGGAAGGAGGGTCCAGGGCGCAGGAACCGGTGCAGGATACAAGGTCTGTGTTTCAAGCTACAGAATTAAACAAGGTTAATAAAGACAGAGTACAAGGCAGCAAGTCTGGGTAGAGCTCTGTTCACTAAGCAGGTCAGCTCAAAGAGGGGTGTAGCATGTAAGGTCTCCTCCATGCTGAGCCTTGTTCAGCCTGTCCCTTTTATATGCCTCCTTTTGCTGACTCATCCCCAAGACCCAGGTGTCACTTCTTACTGCTGCGTTCATTGACCTCCAGGTACAATTCTTTACTGCTTCCCTATCAGCCTGTCAATCCTGGTCCTGTAAAAACCCCACTCTAGGAATTAACCCTGACCACTGCTGGTTGATCAGGCGGGTGCTCCATCTTCTCTCCAGAGCTGTCAAGCACGCTCTGCTCTGCTAGTTCTGGAGAAATGAGCAGTGACTGCGGCTCTAGCCACTGTGTTGTGTCTTTCTTCTCCTGCCACAATGAGCAGCCTGGCTGCAACTGGGAAGACGTCTCGCTTCCCAATGCTTCCCTTGTTGGGTCTGCATCTCAACCAAGCTGCTCAGGTCGGTATTCCACCGGTGCAGGGCCCAACTCTTCCAATTCTTCCTCTGTGGAGGAGGTTGCAACTGACTGGCCCATGACACCAGCACACGGCCATCACTTCTGCTTAGAAGTCATGTCATGGAACATTCTAGGATTTGCCAGACTCTGTGGTAAAACCATAGAGTGTTTGCAAATCCTAGAGCATACCATGACATCAGTTTTGGTTTTCTCTGACATTGAAATCAGTATGCTGGCATGATGATATGTACCCCAGAGAGTGCAGCAATCAGGGACCCAGAGCCGACTGGTCCTCCCAAGTATTAAGGAGGCCAGGCTGGCGACAACCAGGGCCAGGGCTTTTTTGGTGGTGGCTCCAGTCTGTGGAATGAGCTCCCAGAGGAGATCACGGCCCTGCGTAGGCTTGCCAAGTCCCCCCGGGGGCAGGGAAACCCCCGCCCCAGAGGCCCGTTCCCCACCCCCAAACCACGCGACGTGCACATCACCCGGAAGTGACGCAACCACGCCGGGCACGCTGGGGGGGGGGCTGCCCCCAGCATGCCCGACATGGTCGCGTCACTTCCGGGTGAGGGGGTTGCGGCGGGCCAGGCTGTCGACAACCAGGGCCAGTGCTTTTTCGGTGGTGGCTCGATCCTGGTGAATGAGCTCCCAGAGATCAGGGACCTGCGGGACCTACTACAGTTCCGCAGGGCCTGTAAAACAGAGCTCTTCCGCCAGGCTTTTGGGGCCGCCACCACTAACACCTCTACCGCCAGCAATTAACATCTATGCTGCCAGAACCCTGGCCCACTGGTCCCATTAATATTGCCTGAGCCAATCACCCTAGATAGCTGTAGAATGCTGAAGAGTTAACCGGGAACAAGGAATGTACTAGCACTTTACTATGTTATTACATTTGTGTTTTAATATTGTATGTATGAAATTATGGTTTTATGTGATTTTATTGAGATTTTAGTCTGTTGTGAGCCGCCCTGAGCCAGCCTAGGCCGGGAGGGTGGGATAGAAATTTGAATAAATAAATAAATAAATAAAATGCTGGCACCCCCCACCCCCCATTTGCTCCCATCAGCCTTGCTATAGTGGGAGGCCTGGCAACACTGGACTGGAGATAAAGGGCAGAAGAAGGAACCCCAGTTGGAGCTGCAAGAGTTGGAGAGAATGGTGGCTGCAGATCTTCCTGGCAACAAAGAGACTACTGGTGCGGTCAGCAGCACCAGTAGTGACTTTCCACCCATGAAGCCTCATCCTCTGGTGACTTCCCGTATTGCCTTCAGGAACAGATGTTGGAGGACATACTTGGAAGTGACAAGATGGTAAGTAGCCCAGCTACACCGATGGCTAGATAAAGAGAAAGGCACAAACCTCCTTATAAGCAGGGGTCATGTCCTGCAGGAGCGCACAGGAGTGGAGCTCCGGCAGTAAGGAGCCCAGGGGGTGGGCACATGCAACAAGCCCCGCCCCTGCTCCCAGCAGCCCTCAGTCAGAGCAAGAAGCAGCCAGGTAAGTTGCAGAGCCCCCCCCCGCCCTAAAACAGTCCAGTGTCACCTTTATGACCAAGTTTTATTCAGGTACAAGCTCTCCCTCCTCTGCGAGGACAGATCTGCATGTCCCCCCCCCCAATAGCTAGCAATCCAAAACAGTCCAGTGGAGCCTGAGCGGTGGGTGTTGCCTTCTGACACACTTCCGGTGATGTACGGGGGGGTGGCATATGCAAATAAGTTATGCTAATGAGCTCCTGCACCTCTTTTTCTACGGAATGACCCCTGCTTATGAGTAAACCTCCTTTACAGACATTTATCACTGCCAGGGATGAGTGGAGATCTTTGCTGTGAAACAGCTCAACACTAAAGGAGAGGTCAAGATGACTTCCCTGATCTGCTCTGAGGCTCCACTTAAAAGTCTTGTTTTTCTTTAATAAAGAAGACAAAAGATATAGAGGAGGACAGCTAGAAAAAAATATATTGGTAGGAAATTGACTTTATGCCAGCTTTAAACATATCAAAGATAGAAATCTGTGGTTTTGAAAGTGAAGAACTCAAGCATTTGAAAACCACTTTTGCCACTAAGGTACAGCATTCTAAATTGCTTGAACATGGATGCATTCAAGGATGTGACTAAGTTAATATGAAGAAGGATATATTTTGGTCAAACAGAAAATTTTAATGTATGGTAAATCATACATTGTTTCCATTTTACCTTGTGTTTTCTTTCCAGAATATCACAAATAGACTCATTTACCCGCTTAGTTCTGAAAGAAACCCCCTTTATTTTACCAAGTCATCCTGTAAAATATGATGTATTCTGCCATTTTCAGCAAGGCTGACACTTGGCAGAAGATCAGCGATCATTCTTCTCCATTATGGATTTCTTGCTCCCTGCTTGTTCACACACAGAAAATTCTAAACTTCAAGATCCACAAGAAGCCCTTTGAAAATCTGCTGAAAACCAACGGGGGAGAGGGAGAGGAAATTTCTCTGGAACTAAAAGTGTTTACAGAAAACGGATAACACAGAGAGTTAACATTTGATGTCTATCAGATCAATAACAACAGATAATATCTCTAATTAAGAACCCATCTTGTGAGACCTCTTCTTGAGGTACCTCCTCTGCTCCAACTTACATTAAAGTCAAGATTCTCAGGGGGACTCTATCATCCCACTCCCCACCTGACCACGGTCCAGGTCAATGGGACAAGTTCTTAGAGGCACCCTTAAGACTTTCTTGGGGGTGCCAGCAGCCTGCTCCTCACACACACCCCAGTCACAGTTTCAAAATTCTTTCCCCATCGGTTGGTAAGGTCAAACTGAGTTATTCGAAGGGACACATGCCATGCCCTAGATCCCTTGGACCGACGAGGCATCCCCCACATGAGTCTGAAGCTCCATGACAAAGGTGGAAGGGAGGGCAAGGCATTTGTGATGAGCAGAAGTACATTTGATACTACTGACTGGCTCTTGATCCAACCAGAAGAGTTGATAGATGCTCATGCCAAAGCAAATGGCAGTGGTGCAGGTCTGTCTTATAAAGCATTCTGTCAGTCATTACACTGTCTTAAGGGAAGGTTTCAATGTTTATATAAGCCAGTTGTGCTCCTGCCCAACAAGGACATTTCTCTCACTGAGACCTTGTGTTTAAAAGTTCCTGTTGTACGGCTTGCTTTGCAATTAGCGATTGCTTGCTCCTGTATTGAGCTGTGAAAGGAAGTGTGATTTCTTCAGGATGTGCTAGAGTCATTATTTAGGTAGCATTTCAGGTTTTTCTTCTACTAAGTTCCCTTTAGTGGCAGCTCTTCTACACATGGGTCGCTCCCTGTACATGCATGTCGATATGACTATTTATAGCAGACACGCAGATTAAACTGTCGAGTTGCCAAGTGCAAATCTTTGTACCTTCTTTGCACACTAATTTGTGTGCTTGCCTTGGGTTGCTTGCAAAATGCCTCCCTGGCTGTGCCCATTCTGCCAGCCAGAACTTTAATTGGCTGTAAACCAAGAAACTTTCTTCTACTGGCCTGACACTTGGCAAAAAAAGAAGAAGTATCCCTTGGGTGATGGGTACAATCCCTAACAATTTCATTCTGACGGGATGAGAAACAAAAATATGATTTGCTTTTAATTTGTTATTAAACAGGGATGCCTTCTATCTTCTGTAATTTGGTCAGGAGGATCCAATCAGTGACAGGAACAATCCTGGGAATTTGGGGAGAGGGTGTGGCTCTGTTTGAAGAGCTTCTGCTTAGTATTCATCCGGTCCTGGGTTCAGTCCCTGGCATCTCCAGTTAACAGATCAGGAAGTAGGTGATGTGAAGGATCTCTGCCTGAGACCCTGGAGAGCCACTGCTGGTTCGAGGAGACAAGGCTGACCTTGATGGACCAATGGACTGATTCAGTATCAGAAGAAGAGAAGAGTTGTTGTTTTTTTACTCCACTTTTACCTTGAGGAGTCTCAAAGTGGCTTAAAATCCCCTTCCCTTCCTCTCCCCATAACAGGCACCTTGTGAGGTAGGTGGGGTTAGAGAGGTCTGAGAGAACTGTGAGTAGCCCAAGGTCACCCAGCAGACTTCCTGTGGAGGAGGAGGAGGAGTGGGGAACCAAACCTGGTTCTCCAGATTAGAGTCTGCCACTCTTAACCACTATGCCACGCTGGCAGATTCATGTGTGAATTTCATCCATAGGGGATGGAAAGCAAAAATGTCACTTCCTTTTGGGGTTTCTTATTGAAACCAATTGAAACAAAGCAGTTTTTTTTTTAAAAAAACAACCCTCCTAAGTGGGGTAATAATGAAAAGGACAACAAATTAATGAGGGAAATAGAATGAAATTTTGCTTATACCCCTTGCGAACATCAGGTGCTTGCCCCCTCCCCATTCCAGAGGCGACTGTTCCTTTATTGTTATTTTTTCTTCCCTGATAGACGTTCTCAAGGGACATAGCAGGTGTTGCGTTTATATGCCTTGCACGGTCCAGTGATACTGAATGCTTAGAAGGGGGGATCAGCTCTGCCACGGAGTAAAGACACGGATGTGGCTGCACTGAGCTGTTTGGCGCTGTTCTCCGAATGCCGCAGGTGACAGCAGCCCACTTAATGTATAAACGGCAACTTCCAAATCCTTTGAAATACCCTTTAGGGAGATTTTCTTTAAAAATGATCTCGGCTGGCGTAAACAATTGCTTTCAAGACGAGGGAGCTCTGAAATCCAACAATCAAAGGAAGGGAAGGTTCATTTGAAGAACGCAATTAATTTGGAAGGCTAATCAAAATACGCTGGTTTCGTTGTGCTAACCGCCACTGATATATCTGCTCGGGCCTATGGGGGGGAATTTGTCCTCACCTAATAAAAATAAAAATAACATTTGTTTCAACAGCATGGTGCTGAACCTCTGGAGTTACACATTTGTGCCTGCAAGTTCGACCATCTGTCTCTTTATTCCGAACGCTGGCCGTTTTCACTCGTGGCAATTTGTAGTCTACATCAATATGACTATCCTGCTTTTCAGATTGAGATCCTCAATTCATAAAAGGGAGTTTTGTTTTGTTTTTGCCATCAAGTTGGAGC
Source organism: Gekko japonicus (assembly GCF_001447785.1). Taxonomy (NCBI): domain Eukaryota; kingdom Metazoa; phylum Chordata; class Lepidosauria; order Squamata; family Gekkonidae; genus Gekko; species Gekko japonicus. The sequence continues at coordinate 240,596 of NW_015160256.1, forward strand.
CAACTTATGGTGACCCCCAATAGGGTTTCCGGGGCAAGAGAGGTTCAGAGGTGGTTTGCCATTGCCTGCCTCTGTGTAGCAACCCTGGACTCCCTTGGTGGTCTCCCACCCAAGTACTTAGGTGGTGAGACCTAATGAGACTGGGCTAGCCTGGGCCATCCTGGTCAAGGCAAGATAGGAACAGAGGTGGTTTGCCATTGCTTGGCTCTACGTAGCAACCCTGGGCTTTGTGGGTGGTCTCCCATCCAAGGACTAACCAAGGCTGACCTTGCTTAGCTTCCGAGACTTGATGAGATTGGGCTAGCCTGGGCCATCCAGGTCAGATTTTCTAGGTATCATCTGAAAAATCCAGTTCCTAAAATTCCATCAGACTATACCATGGCAGCAACGAAACAGAAGCCAGGATGGGGATAGGTTCGATGGTAGTTGCTGAGGCCACCAGGGACAGGAGGCAACCTCCCCACTTTTCTTCCTTCTGCCGCATGAGTGATGGATCGCCATTAAACCTGTGGAGGAAGAGCCCCTGCACCACCGCAGGAAGGCTGGATCCTGCTCTGATGGTGGACCTTCAGAGGGCTGCAGCATGTTTCCTTTTGCAGAGAAAATCCATGTTTCTTTTCGCAGAGAAAATTGTCCCGTGCACAAAGTATGGTCAACAGGCCACCACTCAGGGTGGCCTGTCTGGCATCAACTGGAGCCCGGGCCTTCTCCACTGGGGCTCCAGTTCTGTGTGGTGGGCTCCTTGAAGAGGTGAGGGCCCCTCCCTCCTTGGAGATCTTCAGGAGGTGATAGGAGGCCTGCCTGTTTGCCAGGGCTTTTGAAATGGTTTGAAAAGTAGGCATTTTTTAAGGGGCAGGTTGGGGGGTTAGGGATGCCAGACCCCCTGGTGGGGGTGGGGTCTCTGAAAACAGGGAGGAATGCCGGAAATCAATCCAAGGTGCCTACATGACCCAGAAGTAACAATAGGCATGTTGGGGATGTCAGGGGGTGATGCTCTGTTTTTTGGGCAAACCTCTATGGTAGAAGCTAATTCTACCATATAGAGTTTCACCCCCAAACCAGTGTTAACTCCCCCCCCCACGTACCTGATATGCCTACTGCCATCATGAACCAAGAGGAAAAGTGGAATATAAATGTTTTAATAAACAAGCAAATAAAATGTGGCACCTCCCTGCAAAAGTCCCTTACAATACAAAATCCACTCTTTGCACACCCCACCTTCCAAGAGCATGGGAATTTGGCTAGTTTGGTGTCGTGGTTAAGTGCATGGACTCTAATCTGGGAGAACTGGCTGTGATTCCCCACTCCTCTGCTTGCAGCTGCTGGATGACCTTGGGCAAGCCATAGTTCTGTCAGAGCTGTTCTCTCAAGGACAGTTCTCGAGACAGCTCTCTCAGCCCCACCTACCTCACAGGGTGTCTGTTGTGGGGAGGGGAAGGGAAAGGAGATTGTAAACTGCTCTGAGACTCCGAGTGAAGGGCGGGGTATAAATCCAATCTCTTCTCTTCTTCTCTTAGTTAGCCATATGTGTGTGTGTTTAAGTGTGTGTGTGTTTTGCTCATTTCTATTTCTTTTTAATAAAAACCTTTCCAGTGGAACATCTGCCTGGTTCATTTCAAGAGTTCTCTAGAGAGAAAAATCCCCGTAAATATAGGTGGAGAATCCCCAGTTACCCCCCCTCTCTCTGTCTCCTTAGAGCTCATTCCTCCAACTAACAGAGTATCTAGCAGATTGCTGCACATAAGCCATGCATTGTGGACTGCCAGATGTTAGACATGCTCCTGGTTTTTGAAATGCTAGGTGGGTGGCAAGACTAGAAGATTTACCAAGCTTGTGACGGGCCTACATACATGGCTAGCAGGCTCTATTCACACTGCGCAAACATGGGATTTCGTCAAGCTGTTTATTTCAGTGTCTACATAATGTGCATTTTAATAGGCTATTCGGTCCCCCCTGAAACTCTTGTTACTTGTGTAAATGTTTACCTTTTCAAACAATTAGGAAGGGAAAACCTTTTTGTTTCCTTGCTCTTTCCCTTGTTCTGATCAGAACTATTCGGCAACAGCTAGAATTAAATTCCCTCAAGGGAGCTGGGTTTACACAATTTGGTCTGTGGTTCGCCCCGTCTGCTCCAACTATTAGCAGATGAATGGCCCTGGTGTTGAAGATTGATGTTGTTCTTTTGACCTCTGACTGGAGATATTATGTGGTCTGAATGGCTGGACTTGGTGGTAACTTGGTTCTCCACCATATCAAGAATGTTGCTGGGTGGTTACACAAAGGGAATTCGTAAATCCCATAATAGTCATTGAACTGGGGAAAACAGAGTCTTTTTGTTTAAATGAGAGCCGGAGGAAAGAAACCAGATGAGTACATTGATTTGTTGGCTCTGTGTTGGAGAGTGATCTTCTGCTTTGCCAGCCCTGGGAACCTTTCCCCAACAAGGTGTCTTCTTCTTTTTTTGCTCCCAGACGCCTCATTCAATTGAGCTTTAATGTGTTCTCAAAAACTTGCAGAACCAGAACAAAGATTATTTTAAAAAACCTCAAAGAAACTGAAACATGTTATTCCCCCCCCCTTTCCCTCTTTTAAGTCAGGCTCAGCCCAATGTTCCTTAGATTCAGCTCAAAACTGAATGAATTTGGAGAGGGACACCTGTCCTGCCAGCAGTCTCAGTCCTCTCTTTTGATTAATATTTGCCAGTTTCAGGCTGCGGTCACATGGAGCATTAGCCACGCTAAAGAGACGGAAGATAGGCGGATTTTCCAGGTGCGATCAAACCACAACATCTGGGAAGTGCAGAGCTCCCGTGGCTAACCTGAGGCTTCCCGCCGAAGATGCGCCATAAAAAACTAGCACCTCCGAGGTACTAGTTTTTGGAAACCGCGGGGCATGGGAGGGCATCTAATCACGTTTCCGGTAGTAGCTCGAGGCATCCGGCACCTGCCCATGTCCCGTTGCAAAAAGGTTTTTTTCCCCCAAGTCTCCACGGGATGCGCACAAGCACCCAACAGCGCATGCGCACACTACGGTTAAAAAACAACCACAACCCCCGCCGCACCGCTTCTTTGCCGCGCCGCAGGATTGATGTATGATCAGCGCCTCCCCCGAACCACAGGACGTCGGCTGGACGTTTGATCTGGCAGCCGCATGGTAGTTCGCTCCGGGGCAAACAGCCACGCCTCCCCCCCGCGATATCCGGTCCGTGTGATCAGGGCCTCTAGTGACTTTTTGGCTCTCTGCGCAGCCATTTTTCATGTGTTTCACAGGGATCCACAACCTGTAGAATTTTTTTTTGTTCTTCATCAAGAGTTAATATTCAAGGCACTCATTTTCGTCCCTCTTTGACTTCTTTTTCACAAGTTCAGATTATTTTTCGATGCCATTATGATTTTAGTGCTATACTTTAACTCCTGTCTTTTTAAACTCTGTCTTTTTAACCATCTCATTTTTTAAAAAAAATCAAATGTTCCTCTTTGTAAAAAAAAAAAAAAGTGCTCTGACCTTTATGGCCCAGACTAGGCCAATCTCATCAGATCTCAGAAGCTCAGCAGGGTCAGCCTTGGTTGATACTTGGTTGGGGGACCGTAAAGGAAGTCCAGGTTTGCTACGCAGAGGCAAGCAAGGGCAAACCACCTTTGAACATCTCTTGGATTGAAAACCCTACAGCAGGGGTGTCAAACCCATTTGTTATGAGGGCTGGATCTGACATAAATGAGACCTTGTTGGGCCGGGCCATGAGTGTCATAAAATGTAATGCCAGGTAGCAGAGAGATAAACTTTGTAAAGGACACAAACACAATTAAAGGGTGTTTTTTTTAACTAAAAATAAAAACATGCTTAAAACATTAGCACTCTTGCAATATTTTACTTATTTAACAGTGTCTGATAACTGACACCTCTTGTTCTGAATTATTGCATCAAAATCTCTGTGCTGTTGCAATCTTGAGTATGCTGTTCAGGTGTGTTATCTGTCAGCTGCAAACCTACAATGACGCAGCAGCAGCAGCAGAACTGGATGAAGAAGCAGAAGACAGCCAATTCCACTGCGGGCCTGAGAGAAGCCCTCCGGGGGCCTAATCCACCCCACCCCCCGGGCTGCATGCTTGGCACCACCGCCCTACAGGGTCACCATAAGTCAGCTGCCACTTGATGGCACTTTTCACCACTGCACCATTTGAATAGGTAATAACAAGACTCTCTACACCCCAAAGCTGTGGATGTGCTGGGAGCCCCAACATCCTATAGAGGCCGAACAAACATGTCATTATTCACCTCTGAAGTCTGCATCATTGGCATAAAAAAAAAAATAGAGGTGCCAGAACAAGAGGGAAATGAGGTTTCCAATCTGTATAGTGAAAACTCAATTTTTAAACATTTTTAAAATAATTTTGTCAATGAGGTTCTGGAACTCCATTCTGGTGCGTTCCCACAGAAAAAAAGCTCTGTTGGCATCAAGACTCTTTTAAAAGCTTTTCCATTTGCTCAGATGATTAAGGTGCTCTTGGGGTGGTGTGTGCTTTAGTGTGGTACTTATTATTTTGCCATGCATGTGTCTTTGCAAGTCATCGTGCGCCCTTTCTTTTAGGGAAAGGGTATAAATATTGAAATCGGGTCTTTAAAGCTTGTTCAAGTTGTGCTAGGAAAGACCTGTCATTATTTCCATCTTGATTCAGTCAAACAAGCTCCAAGGAAATACAATCCCATCCTGAACAGAATTACATACTTGCCCATTTCTTCAGGTAGCAAGAATGTCCAAGTAGTGCTACCTGGGTTTGGCTTCCCCAGGGAAAAGAAGCTTTTGGTGTTTTCATGATACCCACATTTATTTATCATTGAATTCATTTATATGTCACCTTTCTCCTCTGTGGGGACTCAACATGGCTTACATTGTTCTTGTCTCCTCCGTTTCATCCTCACAACACCCCTGTGAGGTAGGTGAGGCTGAGAGTGTGTGACTGGCCCAAGGACACCCAGCAAGCTTCCATGGCATGAAGTGAGGATTCGAACCTGAGTCTCCCAGACCCTAGTCCGACACTTTAACCACTACACCAGGCTGGCTCTCCAACAGGAAGGTAACCCTGAATGTAAGATGCCCCCTGTTGAAAGCAAGGAAGCCAGGAAGCAAGGATGAAAGGCTGGTTACTGGATACAACTGTAACTTGTACACAAATGTAAGATGACCCTCTTTTTTATGGTATACCCAGGGGGGGAAACTAGTCTTACATTGGAGGCAATATTGTAGTCACTGTATTTACTGATAAACGAGTAGAGTGCAAATACAGGGCAGCTGATCCATTACTTCATATCAGATCCTTACACATGTGCAGATGCAGAAAGAGCGGGGGGGGGGAGATATTCTGAACCCTCAAGGTGCTTCAGGAGCCTCTGTCTCCTTCTGTTTCTTGTCTCAAACCTGCCACCTGCTTCCTTCAGCTGGGACTGCATGACCTTGGTGAAACTCTCATGGATACCTAAGGACACAATTTGCACCCCTCCTGAAATGTCCACCAACCATTCTGACTCACCAACCAGTGGCCGGCTAGCAGGTGAGGCAATCCAGTTTGTTGGCTTAGCTTTTGATACCCATTTCTTTCTCCCCAAACAGCATCTGGCTAACGTCCTCCTGCCCTAGGATCGAATTAGGGTCTCTCGCAGCTGACTGATGTACTTAGCACTGTAACATACAGGTTTTTTTAAAAAAACACACACACACAACCCTTGTAGAGTAGATAAAAGCTTGCCCCGCAATTTCAAAGTTCCTTCACCCCGACAGCATTTTAATGTCTCTCCGCCGCTGTAAACTCCATTAGGAAAGTCATGCACTTTGGAATGCAGAAACTAGACTGTCATGTCTGATTTAGTCCGCACCCTGATAGCTGTCCATTGCAGAGCTGCCTGTGCAGGGAACGGTTTGAGGGAGCTGGGACTGACATGCTGAGCAGTAGAGTGCGGAAGTGAAGATCAGGAAGCCGCAGGACTCCTCTGCCCCGCTCCTTCCCCTCGGACGGACACAATCCTCGGCCCTGGCCCAACTGCGGATTCCAGCTCGGCAACGACACATGACTTATGCCTTCTTGTTACAAATCCAACACTCTGTACATGACACTGTGCTTGTTTCCCCTAAATTACATTAATGCCAGCTGTGAATATCCATTTCCCTTCTGACTGCTGGAAGCCATCTGTGCTAATAGCTTCCGTGCCTGTTTCTCCTTCACCTGTTCCTGCCTGTCCACATGAGAGCCAAGGGTTTGTGCTGACCTTGCAGGAGTCACAGTTTTGGCACAGGGAGGCTACATTTTCTGTTTGGGGGAGGGCCATGGTTCATCTATAGAACATGTGCTTGGCATGCACAAGGTCCCAGGTCCAATTCCTGGCGTCCCCAAGCAAAATGATCAGGGGCAGGTGATGTGAAAAGGGATATGTAGAGCATTTGCATGGCATGCAGAAGGTCCCGGCTTCAATCCCTGGCATGTCCAGTTGGAAAGACCAGGTAGGAGGCGATGTGAAAGACCAGTCTGAGTATACAATACTAACTTTGATGGACTGATGGTCTGATTCGGTATAAGGCAGCCTATTCATTCATTTTTCATTCATTCATTTCCCATCCACCTTTCTCACAGGGGCTCAAGGGGGCTCATAGTGGGCTCATGTGTTGTTGTTCAGTCGCACAGTCGAGTCCGACTCTTCGCGACCCCACAGACCACATCACGCCAGACCCTCCTGTCTTCCGTCGTGCTCTGGAGTTTGCTTAATTGCGTGTTCGTTGCCTCGATAACACTGCCTAACCATCTCATTCTTTGCCACCCCCTTCTTCTTTGACTTTCATGTGTGTTCATGAACTAAAAGCTGACCTGCAGACATGCATAATATATATATTTTTGGGGGTGGGTGGGGAACAAAAGTCTAATCCCAACTGAATTGCTGATTCACATATTTTCAGCCTAGCCTACCTTACAGGGTTGTTGTGAGGATAAATTGCAGGAGAGGACAATTATAGTGAGCCGATTATAGTGAGAAAGATGGGGAATAAATAAATAACATAAAATAAATTTTGTTCATGTTATTAGAGTTAGAGAGTAAGGGAATTTTCCTTTCAGTTGTCCCTTTTTCTTTTTTAATTGGGAAACCTGGTCTGTGTGCATCTAATTATTATAGTATTTAAGAATTGGGTTAGTGTATTTGAGAGATTTTAGTTAGTATTTTTTTTTGGGGGGGGATACTGACAAGACAAATAAACTCAAGTCCTCTCCTGATGTGATGGCATATTTTCTAGAACAGAGATGACACTTTCCTCCTGGTTTCCCCCAAATGTTTTCAGTTGTCCCAAACACTGTATCTCCCCTTTTGGTGACTTCCCTCCTATCTGTGAAACTGCACTAACTCCACAGCACCTTGTACCAAAGCAGAACAGAACTTTATGTAGGACAGAAGCAAGGTCTGATCTAGGGTTGCCAAGTCCCTCTGAGTCCCCAGCGGGGGACTTTTGGGGGGGCATTCCAGGGGGGGGCAACCCCAATGTGATGACATCACTTTGGGGACCAGCACCTGCGCTCCAAGCCGTGAATTCGCAGCTTGGATTGCGGGCATGTGTGCCCCCTCTTCTCCCCCAAAACATTTAACCATGTCTTTTAAATGCTTTAGAGAAGAAGCGCGGGGGGGGGGGCCTGCAATCCAAGCTGCGAATTCACGGCTTGGATTGCAGGTGCATGCCGGCCCCCTGCTTCTTCCACAAAACCTTTAAAGGGACCCTTTAAATGCTCTTGAGGAAAAGTGGGTGGTGGCACAGGCCCTTCTCCCTCCCTCCTGCAAGATTGAAAGGGCCCTAGGATCAGCTGAAAGGTCCTTTAAATCTTGCGGGAGGGGAGGGAGTGGGGTGGCTGCCAGCAGTCAGGCTAGTGGGCGGGGTGGATTAGAGCCCCCAAAATTGGGGGAAACCCCACCAGGACCTGAGGGTTGGCAATCCTAGCTTGATCTTTGCCCCGCTAAGCTGCAGCCAGCAACTCACAACACAAGTGAAAAGTGAAACTAAAGCAAAGGCTTTTCCGTCCAGGGATCATGTTAAAATAACGATGCTGTACAGTAAGGGGACGTCAACAAATTCACCGCTACCCATGGTATACCACAAACTTTGCCATTCCATTTCCATTTCATTTATTAGCTTCATTGACCCGAGGTCTTAAGCCAAACATGCAAACAACAAATATAGAATGCATTACATAAAATTACAAGAAATTTAGACAGAACGCCTTTACAATAAAAGCTAGTAAACATGCTCTCAATCAGTAACATCAGACCACATTTTATAAACTTCAATGAATTCTATAAAATCCCATGATATTATGGAAATTAGTTTTAAAATTTTAAAATTGTATACAAAAGGTACTCATAACATTTCAAAGCCGCTTTAAAAATAGCACTATTGGGTGCATGCCGGCCCCCTGCTTCTTCCACAAAACCTTTAAAGGGACCCTTTAAATGCTCTTGAGGAAAAGTGGGTGGTGGCACAGGCCCTTCTCCCTCCCTCCTGCAAGATTGAAAGGGCCCTAGGATCAGCTGAAAGGTCCTTTAAATCTTGCGGGAGGGGAGGGAGTGGGGTGGCTGCCAGCAGTCAGGCTAGTGGGCGGGGTGGATTAGAGCCCCCAAAATTGGGGGAAACCCCACCAGGACCTGAGGGTTGGCAATCCTAGCTTGATCTTTGCCCCGCTAAGCTGCAGCCAGCAACTCACAACACAAGTGAAAAGTGAAACTAAAGCAAAGGCTTTTCCATCAAGGGATCATGTTAAAATAACGATGCTGTACAGTAAGGGGACGTCAACAAATTCACAGCTACCCATGGTATAACACAAACTTTGCTTATTCACTTCCATTGGCGTCCATTGATCTTCAGTGTGTTGCTTACAGAGCTGAATCTGATCTATGAAGAGTGGAGAGAAGGAGGAACAAAAACTACCTCAGAGGGAGGAAATGGCATTAAAGCCGTGACAGTCAAGTCAAAAGGACAGCACTGGCTGAACAGGAACAGACTGGGAAATAATGGCTTGCATCCTATGAACAATTCTGTTCCACCGCGCATAAGCTCCCCAGCACGATCAGATGCGAGGGGCAAGCCATGGACAGGAGAGTGAGGCGAGTCAGCTGCGCATGTGTGCGCCTGTGCAGGGCCTTGTATGCTGCGGGAGACGGGCGCGTTGGCGATTACACGGCCGCCCGTGCCGCAGATTTTCCAGTAGGTAGTAGTGTTTTGCAGGGTTTTTTTTTACTCCGCATCTTCGGCCGGAAAGGACGGGTTGGGGGCGGGGGCGCGACGCTTGCCAAATGTTGGCATCTGATTATGCCGGTTTAATCTGCCCTCAATCCATCCATTCCGCGGGGCAATTCCTCCCGTGTGACCGGGGCCGTAGATAGTCTTTGCCACTGAGTGTGTTTCCTTTCGCTCTAGGACTCCCATTTGCAGGAGGAATATTGAAAACGATTGATCTTGTGCAAATGGACATCCCAGTGCAAAAGGAAGCGAGCTGCATGGCAGAGAAAAGCACACATGGAATATGCTCACTGCACCCACATCTACAACAGCTGTGGAGGAAAGCATCGGAGTAGATAGAAGCCTGGAGCCTAGGCAGTAAGAAGGCATCAGACTTTGCGAGGTTCAGACCACTATAGAGCTCTCTGTTGCTTGAGGCTTCCTAAGGAGAGATGGCCCTGCTCTGAGTGGCCAGGCTTAGCCCAGTTTCATCAGGTCTCAGAAGCTTAGCAGGGTCGTCGCCGTTTAGTATTTGGACGGGAGACCACCAAGGAAGCCCAGGGTCGTGATGCAGAGGCAGGCCATGGCAAAAACCACCTCCGAATGTCTCCTGCCTCAAAAACCCTCAGGGGTCACCCTATATCAGCTGTGACTTGACAGCAAAAGAACAAAAAGAAGAGGAGGAGGAGGAGGCAGTCCTTGAAACAATGTGACTTGATACAGTATATGAGAAGAAAATAGTCCTGATAGCACATTAATACATAACAATAAGTAGCCGTCAGAACAACCAACTTACACTGACCCCTCAAGGGATTTTAAAGGCAAGAGATGAGAGGAGGTGGTTTGCCCTTGCCTGCCCCTGCACAGTAGCCCTGGACTTCCTTGGTCGTTTCCCATCCAAGTGCTAACCAGGGCCGGCCCTGCTTAGCTTCCAAGCTCTAATGGATCCGGACTAGTCTGGGGCTGGGCTACTCAGGTTGCTCAGACTTAGTCAGCCAGCCACTCTTTTGCCAAGTGGGGAATGGCTGTGACTCAGGGGTGGACCGTTTACTTGGCATGTGGAAGAGCCCAGGTTCAATCTCCGGCATCTCCAGTTGAAAGTTCTACGCTGTAGGTGAGGCGAAAGAGCTCAGCCCGAGACCCCGGTGGGCTGATGCCAGTCGGAGTAGACCACGCTGGCCTTGATGGATCAGTGGTCTGATTGTAGGGCAGCTTCATGTCTCCATGTGTGTTCAAATGGCACATTTCTGGATGTGGCCTCTCCCTGAGTCCTTGCAAAACTGCATCAGTTCATCTCCCCCTAACGATCAGAGTAGCATCATGGTTTGGGCCACTGTGCTGGATTAAGGGCTGCTAATATTGGAATATCTGGCTAATATAGCAGAGTTTTGTCCACTCTTAGGAGCATGATACTGAGGGCAGTAAATAAATCTCCCAAGGAGTATATTGCAAAAAAGGTGAACTTGCATCTATTCAAGTACATTCAATTCACATTCAGGTTGCAGCCAAAAGAAGAGAGAGAGAGAAGCCTAATCTAAAGAGTGCCTTCCCAGTCAGACATGGACAGCTTCTCTGGCGTCATGAGAGCAGTGACTCCGTAGGAGAGACCTGCAGATACACACGTTTCCTTGGAAGGCCATGAGAAGTGAGAGCGAGAGGACAAAGGGAGAGAGAGGAGGGATCAGAGGGCAGCTCCCAGGTTAAGACAAAGGGAGGCGGCCCATTCAAGGAGATAGCACCTAGACATACTTTGAGTGATGTAGCGCCCCTCCCCAATGTCCAGGCACTTGCTGAGTCACTCACTCCAACAGTTACAGAATCACAGAGTGGGAAGGGGCCCTACAGGCCGTCTACTCCAACCCCCTGCTCGATGCAGGACCAGCCTAGAGCATCCCTGACAAGGGTTTGTCCAGCCGCTGCTTCAAGACTGCCAGTTAATACCTTTCTCTGAGAATGTGTTTGGTGATTACAACTACAATCTTAGTTCAGCTGTCATCTTGATCTTTGCTGTACAAAAATATTCCAGTGGGGGAGTGGGAATGTCGTTAGGATGGAGATGTAGGAGACAGCAGTTAAAAGTTTTGGGTGCAGTAGAAAGATCGCGTCTAATGTGTTAATTTTAAGCAATGCATAATAAAGTTGTGTAAGCCTGAAATAAAAAGGAAAGAAAGAAATGGATGCAGGACTTCAGAAAAGATACTGCTGATTTGTGCAGGAAACAGGTTTAGGAATGCTAAGCATCCAGGTTAGACGAGCCTCCAGGCAGAACTAATTTGCCTGAGTGATACTTATGCAGCAGATAATCCAAACTGACAATAACCTTGCCAGCAACACAGCAGCCAAATTTTCACAACAATAAACTTTTCTTGAAGGATATTTCCAATGTATTTGACAGAGCTATCCTTTCCAAATATATATATATATAAATTAAAAGATGCATGCTTCCTGTCTCGACTTGCCTCTTGCCTAAACAATTTGCTGAAAAGAAGAGAGATTCCTTTCTGCTTGTCATTATTTTCAGTTCCTCTTTTCTCCTCTTAAAATATCAGCCGTGACACAGGGGGAAAGATAGCCGGAGCTGCCTGGTACAGCGTTCCATCGGTCCATCTAGCTCAGGACTGGCTGCATTGCCTGGCAGCTGCTCTCCAAGGTCTTTTCCAGGTTTCTTATGTGGAGGTGCCAGGAGCTGAATTGGGATTTTAGGGGTTCCAGGTCTGCTGCTACTAGGGTTGCCATCCTCCAGGTGGTGGCTGGAGTCCCCCCACTATTACAACTGATCTCCAGGCGACAGAGATCAGTTCACCTGGAGAAAATAGCCACTTTGGAAGGTGGATTCTACAGCACTGAAGCCCCTCCCCAAACCCCACCCTCCTCAGGCTCCACCCCCAAATCTCCAGGTGTTTTCCAACCTGGAGCTGGCAACCCTTGCTGCTACAGTGGCAGGCCCCTGAACCCTGCCACCACTTGATGGGGGGGGGGAATAGAATCCTTGAGCAGTGTGACATCACATCCCTGGAAATAATGTCATGCTGTCTTGCCCCTATGTCCCCACCCCAGTCTCCCAACACTATCTGGCAACCCACCTGAAGCACGTGCTGTGCCTTTGAATTATGGCCCTTCTGAAATGGCCCTGGGAGCAGGCTCAGTACTGAAGGCATGGGCTTTCAGGGCCTCGGGCAGGGCTCTGCTAGTACTGCTACATGAAGTCCTTTAATAGAAGATGTCACAAACCTGACCTGGGCTTGTGTGTTTTTGAATCACACAGTCTATTTTCAGCAAGGGGTACTAGACAGGGTTGCCCTCTATCTCCTCTTGGTTTTCATTTATGTTTGGAACCTCTGTCTTGTGCCATTAGACAAAATGATAATATTCATGGCTTTATGCATAACTCTTTTGAATCTAAAGTTATTCTTTATACAGATGATCTTAAATGATTTATTTTGGAACCTCAGTCTTCCAGTCCTGCATGAATGACTATGACTAACACCTTTGGAGACTTGTCTGGATATTCGATTAGTTGGGCAAAATCTGAGGCGATGCAATTGGGAGACCATCTATTATGGAATGTATTTGACCATGGACATTTTTAGTGGTGCCCAGATGTCAGTGGAAAACTGATTTCGAGAGATATTACGCAGGTGACTGTGCTAAATTTAAACCAGCTAATTGCTGATGTATCTTTGGATCTGGACATATGGGCAACTTTAAACTTGTGACTCTGGGATAAAGTAAATATACGCAAAATGAATATTATATCTAGGATTATTTATATTTTATGTGCAATTTCTTTCTATATACCTTGCAGATATATTCATACAATTAATACTTTATTTTAGAAATGTACGTGGGGTTCCTCATCGCCTCAGATTTCTTTAAAGTGGATGCAACTTCCATTCAATGAAGGAGGATTTAGTTTCTCTGCTCTTAGTTTATATCATCAAGCATCCCTGTTAACTTGTACTAATTACTGAGATCACTCCTTGCTAGGGTTGCCAGGTCCCCTCGTTGCTCCGGTGAGGGAATTTGGGGGGTGTTCCAGGGGTGGGCGGGGATGCCCCCAAGCCCCACCCCCAAGAGCAACCACCCACCCGGCCACCCCTCTCCTCCCCCCCCCCGCCTGATTTAAAGGGCTTCAGCTAATCAGCAGGGACCATGTGGCCCATCGACCACTGGAGGGCCCTTTAAATCTAGCAGGAGGGAGGGAGGGAGAAGAGCAGTTGTGGGCCACACGCTCAGCTCACAAAGGGTCTTTTTGTGATCCGAGCATGCGGTCTATGACCGCCCCTCTCCCTCCAGCTGGTCGATGGGCCACATGGTCCCTGCCAATCAGCTGAAGCCCTTTAAATTGGTCAGGAGGAGAGGGAGGGGGTGGCCACATGGGTGGTTGCTCTTGGGGGTGCAGCCTGGGGTCAGAGCTTACCCAATTGGCCAACTGGCCGGAGGCGGATTGAAGCCCCCAGAAGCGGAAGAACCCCTGCTAGGACCTGGAGGCCAACAACCCTACTCCTTGCAGTTGGACTGTCCATACTGAGCCCTTTTAGAGGCCTCTTTTCTAGTCTCCCCCTCTAAGTAGAATGCATCAGGGTCAATTGTACTAGAGTGGATCCCATTTCTCCTGCAGTTTCTACAACTAGAAAGCAGTGGTGTAAAATGGCACAACAGTATCAGTTTGATTTATTTTCACATTCTAAATTAACATACATACATCCATACAGAAACTTTATTGCATTAGCTCATAGCCTTAGCAAATAACACCAAAAATATTGTGATGAAGTTATATATTGAATCTGGTAGCCAAACCCTGATTCTCAGAAGATTATTTAAAAGGGCTTGATTTTTTTTTGCAGCAAAGCAATTAATAAAGCAAAGACTGCTCGATATAAGTGTTTGGATGGATGCCACACTGTTAAGTACCTTGAGACTAGTGTCAGTATTACACGGTGTAAGCCCACAGCAGACCAAACATGGGTGCAAGGAGATCCAATAAAGACTGGAGTCTTTCAGGCTTATGTACAAATAATATACAGTTTATTATACAAGCCTCTCACCAAATCTTTATACTGAGCGACGTAATGCTCCGCTGACACTCGCATTCCAAGAAGGAATGAATACTACAGTTCCTCACTGAATATATACAACCACTGGCCAATCACAGCCAATGCTGAGTCACTGTGACTCATTGCTAATTAGCTCCAGCAATGACCAGCTGGAACTAGTTTGAGCCAGCTCCTGTAACACTTAGAGCTGTCAGCTCCTGTCAGTTAGATGCCTATGATCTACAGCATGACTTAACATTAACATGGAATACTGACAAATAGCTCCCCTTCACAAGCAACTTGCACCTTCCCCTTTAACTCTTCTATCTTACCTTACCGATTTAATTAATTCTGAGCATAGGAAAATATTTACAAAGTGTGGTTGGATACTTTACAATTGGCCACTATAACAGGGTCCCATATAACGAACATGTCTGTACTTGTGACCAGAAATCTCTTGAGGATCTCTAGGCCATGTGGTCTTCTACTGCACAAGACTTGCCTTAGAACACGAAAGATATCTTGGGAATATTTTAATACAATATCCAGAGAGAGCGAACAATGACAGATTAATTATATTGCTTGCTGACAAAAATAAATGGGGAACACTGCAAATGGCAAGGCTTGTTGCATGGGTGATAAAGGCTTTTCTAAAAGCATCCACTGTTAATGTGGCCACTGGATATATTTATGGATTATGTTGACCGACTGACTGAGCTGTTGCTGTTTTGAACTTAAATTGCTGTTGCCGATACGATTTTAATAATTGTTTATAAATTGTAATGGATATTCTAAATGAACAGTATGAGCCAATCCAAATCTAAAAAATTGGGAAGAAATCTTTTTCTTTTCTTTTTTGTGGAAGGTATGGACTGACAAGGGGATTTTTACTAATGATCAGTTGATAGATTCTGAGGATGAGTTTTTGTCATTTTCTCAGCTGAGGTCCAGATATAATGTGTCACCTTCTGTAGAAGACAATACTTACATTCAGGGGCCATTTCCTACAGGAGTGCACAGGAGCAGAGCTCCAGCAGTAAAGAGTCCAGGGGATGGGCGCATGCAATAAGCCCTGCCCCCTGCTCCCAGCAGCCCCAGGCCATGAGGAGCAAGAAGCAGCCAGGTAAGTTGCAGTGGGTGTTGCCTTCTGACACACTTCTGGTGATGTCAGCGGGTGTGGCATATGCAAATAAGCTATGCCAATAGGTTATGCTAATGAGCTCCTGCACCTCTTTTTCTATGAAATGACTCCTGCTCACATTGCAACATTTGCTGATATCTAAATATGACCCTATGACATTAAGTGTCTCAGAATCCCCTTTGTTCCTGGAAACTCTAATCTAATCAAGGAAGAAAATCAAACCCACAATATTTGTTTATAAATATTTGATGTCAATTAACAAATGCTATGTATAGAGCCTTAGAAATGAATGGCATAAACAGCTAGATTGCCCTGTTTGCCAAAACAGTGGGATATGGCCTTAACATCTATACCTACCCAAAGAGTGATTAACACATGGAATTCACTGCCACAGGAGGTGGCGGCGGCTACAAGCATGGATGGCTTCAATAGGGAATTGGATAAACATATGGAGCAGAGGTCCATCAGTGGCTATTAGCCACAAGGTATAGATAGGAACTCTCAGTCTTGAGCACATGAGAGCCAGTTAGGTGTTGTGGTTAAGTGTGTGGGCTCTAATCTGGGAGAACCGGGTTTGATTCCCCACTCCTCCACTCCCAGCTGCTGGATGCTGTCCTTGAAAGAGCAGTTCTCTCAGAGCTCTCTCAGCCCCACCTACCTCACAGGGTGTCTGTTGTGGGGAGAGGAAGGGAAAGGTGTTTGTAAGCTGCCCTGAGACTCCGAGCGAAGGGTGGGGTATAAATCTAAACTCTCCTTCTCCTTCTCCTTCTCCTTCTCCTCCTCCTCCTCCTCCTCCTCCTCCTCCTCTTCCTCCTCCTCCTCTGTATTCTTGGTGCTTGGGGGGGCGGGCAACAGTGGGAGGGCTTCTGGTGTCCTGGCCCTCCTGATGGCCCCTGGTATTTTTGGCCACTGTGTAACAGAGTGTTGGACTGGATGGGCCATTGGCCTGACCCAACACTGGCTTCTATTATGTTCTTATGTTCTTAAGTTGAGACTTATTCAGGGGGAAAAATGTTTAGAATACACTGGACACAATGGTGACTTTTAAGCAAAGGACTGAGTGAAGGTATCTAATTGTTGGTGTTGTAACTTACAGGACGTGTATACTTTGGGCACGTCCAGTCATTTATTTTTTTTCCTGGGAAGAAGTTACTGCTCATATCAATTTCGTATTAGAATGTTCATTGAATTTTTGAGGATTCTGATGTACTTTTAAACTATCTACCCATCTCTTGGAGGCTAACGAAGATCAATGGGAATGGACCCTCCGTGCCCCTGACTACAGCTGAAAGGCTCACATTATAGCACTGGAGAGATAAAATCCTACCTCCAGTAAATGAATGGATCACGAAATGTCAGCATTTGAACACATGGCATATAGATGGCAACTGCAGACAGACTTATGTGTAGATATTTGGAAATCATTCATAGAAACTTATGTGTAGATTTTCCATTGCCATTGTTATATATATATATTTCTTTTTAAAATCTTAGTTGCTGGATTTGAAGTTTTCCCCCATTGTTCTTTTCTTTTGTTTTTCTTGAAAGGGAAACAACAACTGTCTGCTTTCATAACCAGGAAAGAAACTTTATTACTAAAGATTAAACTGGAGCATATACGTTGAAAATTGCTCGCAGGCCTAGTGAGCGCAGATCTAAGGGAAAGAAGGATATAAAACCACAGGTCTAGCTAAGTTGCAATTGAAGTCAACATCCCTAGACCCCCTCCTGCCCCCTTTGCAGAGGAGTTTGGGGCCCGGTATAGGTTACAGCATCTGGGCAAAGTATTTCAACAGAGAACCTTTTAAACCTGCCTGCCTGCCATGGCAGGAAACTTCCCCAGTCAAGTTTTAGGGCCCTACACCTTGTGAGAGATACCCCCTCCAAAACTCTTCCCCCATCAGGATAGACATCACATACTGCACACTCCCTGCCCCAGATCCTGTTCTACAAAAGTCATCTATCCTCCCTGCTTGGCAGGTAAGCCAAATGGCTTTGAGCTGAACCCCCTTTCCTGTTTTCTTTGACTTTTTGGCACAATCTTTTTGCCCTTCCTTGGTGCAAATAATCAGTTGTCATGGTTTCAGGGGTTCTTTGATGCACTCCAAAGCATCTATCTCTCTGAATTCACAACAGAAGATACTAGAACTTAACCTGAATCTTATTTGTGCCAATCACATGGTTTATAGGGTCTGTATTGAAGAACTGGCTATCTGACACCATACGTCTGAAAGCAAGGGTCACAAGACTCATGTTCTGGGTCCATGCTAAGTTAACTATTGAGATAGCTAGGTAGTAACATGTCCTTTCTGTGGAGTCTGTTAGGTAAGGGATTTTTCCATCTCTGCACCACTAAAAGAAATTGACAGGACCTCTGACTTCCTACTCATTTCACTGAGTGTTTCATATAAAATTTGAACTTTTCTTGAAAAGACAGTTGCATCCTTTTTCTTTTGTTTAAGAAGGAAGTTGACCAAGATTACAGGAATCCCACAGAACCTTTCAAAGAATGCAGAAGTGCCATGCAAAGGAAAATGTATAACTCCTTTCCTTTGATAAAGTCTCTTCCGTCAGACATCAAAAACTTCAAGCTCACAGTCAGACTCTAAGAAAACCTTTCCCCCCCAGACCAAAAGACTCATTGTTACTATCCAATATGGACTAAGTTGACAGGGTAGCCATTTCACAACTGTTTGCATGCATGTTCTTTTGTCTAAATTTCTTGCGTATGGTGGGAAGTTTTCCCCACGTTTGGTGGAAGTGTAAAGATGCAATGTTATATTGAAGACTAGCCTGCTACCTGTGCTTCGCTACGGTACTTATAAGTTCCATAAATCTCTCCCTTATATATAAAGCCGTAGTGGGCTCCAACGTTCCAAAATGCACACCTTTAGTGTTTGGCCGCAAGAACTGTCAGTCAGAAGTCGCTGGCTGGGTTAACTGGCTGCTTTGTGTAGTCCCGCCCCCGTCAGCCCCCGTTCGGTTCAGTCTGCTCAGTCTGCTCTGGGACTCTGACAGGAGAGGACCATCTGCAGACTGAACGCAGGGACGGCTGGGCCACTTCAGCCCACTCTTATCTGATTGGGCCAGCGTTTCAAGGTCATTTGCATATGGAAGCTGATTGGACTTCACTCCATTCCACACCTCAACCCCCCC
>NW_015160256.1:259522-269993 GCF_001447785.1 Gekko japonicus
AGAATGCCATAGACTCCACCCTCCAAAACAGCCATTTCATCCTGGGTAAAAATTGTTGCCAATCTCCAGGTGAGGACTAGAAATCACTCAAACTTACAACTGCTCTTCAGGTAGCACAGATCAGTCCCTCTGGAGAAAACAGTGGACTCCATCATTATACCCTGCTGAGGTCACCACAGCAAATTGACACTGTTTGCCCAAAGCCAGCGCACTCGCCCAGAGCCTCTTTCTAGATCCCGTTGTATTTATTTCCACAATGGGCCTTATTTCTAGTCCAGTTATAATACTGATGATGTGAAATCTGAAATGTGACATTTGTTGTAGGAATTCTAACCGAGAAGATTGTAGTGTAAGAAATGAAGGGAGACATATGTACTTTTTTTTTCTCTACCGAAGGGCCTCTCTCTAGACCACATTGGTGGTTCTGCCCTCAGGTGCTAGGATCACCAGGCTGCTTGATGAGCTCACTCTGGAGAACTGTCCATTTAAGAAGCGGTCATCTGTTAAGTCAACTCTTGCTATCTTCCACGAAAGTGATGGCCTCTCTACTTGTGTTCCTGGATTGTTTTGTTCATATGGAGACTGTGTTGTTCTGAGCACCTCAGGGTGATCTTGCTGGTACTTGGCCTGTGCAGCTCAGTGCACTGCAGGAGTACTATGTGCAAGTGTCTTTGCCGCATTCCTAAGTTGTGGTGAGGGAGTGGTGATGTGGTGGATATTTCTTCGGGTTCATGAGGGAGGCACACATCGAAATGGTTCCTAGAAATGTCCTTTACTATCTCCCCATAATCATTCATACCCTGGCCCTGCTCCTACACCTGACAGATACTGGCCTGCTTGGTGTTGGGGGGATTGTATTTAAAGGCATTGGGGCGGCTGGGCCAGCAGCAGTGCTATGGCAATCCTACTGAGCAATCCTCCCCAGTGGCTGTAAGCATCCCACCTCCTCTCCTACACCTGAGAGGCAACTGCCTGTCCAGTGTAGGACGGGGAGGGGGGGAGGAGTATTAGAAGCCACTGAGGAGGCAGGGCTGGCAGGATCAATAAGGCGTTACTGCTGGGGCAGGCTCCCTCGTGGCTTTAAGTACCCTGCAAACACTGCTTCACCTGACAGACAACCGCCTGTTAGGTGAAGGAGGTGGGGGGAGCGTGTTGGAAGCCATCCCACCTCCTCTCCTACACCTGACAGGCAGCTGCCTCTCCAGTGTAGGAGAGGGAGGGGGGAGGAGTATTATAAACCACTGTGGAGGTGGGGCTGCACATGACAGACAACCACCTGTTAGCTGTAAGAGGTGGGGGGAGTGTGTTGGAAGCCATCAGAGAGGCTGGGCCAGCAGCTTTGCTTTACCTCACAGGTCATTGTTGGCCACTCCTGATTTCCTCACCTCTCATTAGCTCTCTGCAGTCCCCTGTAACTGTTGTTGTTGTTGTTTTACCTCAGAACAGTGAGCTCTGCAGCTGACCAATCAGAGAGTGGGGGGTGCAGAGAGGCAGCTGCCTGGCAGCCGCATAGGAATCAACGGGGGAGCACATTTCCCCCTCTTTTGACCCACTTAGGGGTCAAATTTCTAAAAAATCCCATCTTAGCGAGCACCTACGCCATGGTAGGAGTGCTCTCCCCGAATTTGGTGTCTCTAGGTCCAGCGGTTTGGCCTGGGTGTTGATTTTACGGTGAGGGGACTTTCTTTTATATGTATAGAAGGGTTCATGAGATATCCCCAAAAATATGTTCAGCAATGTTACCATTTAAACCTGAAATGTTCTTACTTAATATTATGCCTGATGTTAAAGATAAGCAAGTTAAATATTTAATTATACACATAGTCATGGCAGCAAGAATACCATATGTTAAGTATTGGAAGAAAGCAGAGATACCAGCGGAAAGGGACTTTTGGACAAAAAAATCTGAGATAGCAGAAATTGACAGATTATTGATCTGTTTGAAAGACAGAAGAAAGCAAAATGGGAAAGATAATTGGATACCATTCTATGACTGAGTAGAAAGAAACCTTGAGGATCAAGGATAATGAACCTAAATATCAAAAACTTAGAGAAACTCTTGCTTGAACTGTAAAAAGTAAAGGTAAAGTTTCCCTTGCTCAAAAGCCAGTCGAATCCGACTCTAGGGTTGCGGTGCTCATCTCCGTTTCAAAGCTGAAGAGCCAGCGCTGTCCGAAGACGTTTCCATGGTCATGTGGCCGGCATGACTAAACACCAAGGCGCACGGAACGCTGTTACCTTCCCACCGAAGTGGTCCCTATTTATCTACTTGCAATTTCTTGCTTTCGAACTGCTAGGTTGGCAGGAGCTGGAACTAGAGATGGGAGCTCACTCCGTCATGCGGCACTACTCGGGTCTTGAACTACTGAACTACTAACCTTCCACAGCCTGCAGTTCAGCGTCTTAACCACTTGAGCCACCGCAACTCCTTGCTTGAACTGTGGAAAGCTTAATTTCTTTTTTCAGGATCCATAAGTGAAAATCTCAGCAAAAGGACTAACTGATAACAACTTTAGTAATTATACAGAAGAAAGAGACTGGAAAACAAAAGTAGAAACTTGTAACAGCTACAATACAAATTAGAAGGAATTTCCCTATATGTCTTACCTCTTACCCTTCGCCTTTCCTCCCCTTTATTGTCCGGTTTTATTATGTGTGAAAATCTAATAAAATGTTTTAAAAAATAAATTTCTTGTCTGTGAACAGGATAATTTCTATATAATATATTGGTGCAAGATTCCCCAGGGGGTCAGTCAGCGAGCTTTAATTCCCTGACCATAGAAGTATCCACTGGGGAAGATCAAACATTCATTGAATCCAACATTGGGATGGACCATGGCTCAGAGGAAGAGCATCTGCTTGTCATGCAGAAGGTCCCAGGTTCAATCCCCCGCATTCCCAGTTAAAGAGATCTGGTAGTAGGTGATGGGAAAGACCTCCGCCTGAGACCCTGGAGAACTGCTGCCAGTCTGAGTAAACAATACTGACTTAGATGGACCGAGGGTCTGACTCAGTATAAGGCAGATTCATACATTCACGTGAAACATTCTGTTGCTAGAATAGTATCAGACATGCCCCGGATGAATGTTTCTATCTGTCTTATATATTTATCCTTATTCATCTAGTAATTTACAGCACTCTCTAAAGGTCACACTCTCCAAACAGTATGTGTGTGTATTTAATAAATAAAACATAATAAATAAAAATGTTATTCATCTGTGGAAGACATGTCCACTAGTAAATAAGAACAGAAAAACGGGGGGCGTGGCGACGCTTGCAAGGAAGATGGCCGCCTAAAACGAGAGCTCCGGAGATCCCCTCACATCTACCGATCGTACTGACCATTATCGCCCCACGCACTCTAAAAATTTTATGGAGACCAAGGCAAGTAACAACAGCCAACTCATCGAAAACAAGAAACCGAAGGTACAAGTCAAATTAAACACTAAAACGAGCCCCTTCCAAACAGGCCAACGCAGAACTATCCCAGCTAAAATGGCGGCGACAGGAACGGGGGGGAAAGGAGATACACCGGTATCTACTTCAGTTTTTGAAACTACTTTGAGCAGGCTGGAAAAAACTATATTAGAGAGCATGGCAAATATGATGAGACCCATACATGAACAATTAAAAATTATGCAGAAAGATTTGGACGAGAACGTGGTAGTAGCGGAGAGAGCGATGACTAACACTCAACTTAACTGGAAAGAAATACAGGAAAATGCCGGCGTGTTGACGAGGTTATAGCTGAAAGAACTCTAAAGGTTGACATGGCGACTCGTCAGAATAACCTTAAAATCAGAGGGCTTGATGAGAAAGTTTGCGATCCGAAGCACCTTTCTAACTTCCTTTCTAAGTGGCTGGCGCAAGAAGTTTTAACTGACGGAGACATCATCCCGCTAATAACCAAAGCCTATCGTTTGGGCTCCCTGTCAGCCCTTAAAAATCGGCACTCAAGGGACATTTTAATGACGGTACTTGATACACGCTTCAAGACAGCGATCATGCAAAAAGCCAGACAGAAAGGTCATCTAAGTTTTAAAGGGGCCAAAATTGAGGTGTACCAAGACCTGCCATCAGAAGCGCTTGAAAAACGGCGGGAACTGAAACCGATTATGGCTGCCTTATTAGAATCCAACCGCCGCTACAAGTGGGTGACGCCATTAGTCCTCCAACTCACGCACCAAGGCAAAACCTACCGTGTGTCTTCACTGGAAGAATGGAAAGAGTTGCGTCGCATACTACAATTAGAAATCCCGATGGAAGTCAACTACAGATCCCAAAAACGTCCTCTGGAAGATACTTCTCCCTCACCGCCTCCATGTGACTCGAATAAGATCATTCGCTCTGAGCCTGTGCAAGACGAGACCCCAGCCTCTGCAAGCAACGCCTGAAGTGTGCTGCTGCTTGTTCCGATTTATTACAGCTCAGCCCTTCCTGAAGACGTCTAGGAACTGTTTCTTTAGCGTGGTTGCTGCTGCCGTTTTCCAGTCTCTTCTGTGAAATCTGCTCTTGTTATTTAGTCTAAATGTGTTAAATCAGCGGTTATATCGACACAAGAGCCTCTTAAAAGCATAGTGTTTTAATGTTCATGAATGTCTGTGTTATAAATACTAAGGGCATATAACGATGTTATGAATCCTCCTTGTTGGTTTTGCCCTGTTTTTTGTAACTGTTTTGTCTCCAGAGAATGGAGTTAATGGTTTGAATATTTCTCTAACATGCTGCTAAGGTCGGCAGCAGTAGAAAATCCTTTGTTTTCTCTTTTTAAGATGTAGAGGGGATTTCCAGATGGAGTTGTGGTTTTTTGCTCCCAACAAGTGTTTTTTTTTCTCTCTCTATTCTTTTTTTTTCTAGGTTTGAGTGCCCTACCCTAGGAACTGTGTATTGGTATTACCAGTTCCCTGCAGCTACGGTAATAGCTGCAGCCACAAGGGCAACAGTTATTTTTTTGCGTGTTTTTTAGCCACTGTTTCATATCTACCACTCTTTTAATAAATTGTTAGTTATATTGTTCTTATCTGACTCATTAGTCCATCGAATTAATTACTAATTTTTGCCAGAACTTGATCATTTCCATCCCACCTATCTTCTACAATTAATTCATTGTTAGTGGAACCATTTAATCAACTGCAGCTGTTTGGGGTTTTTTTTGGTTTTTTTTTAAAGATAAATAAATTTCTTTAAGTGTTCCATAACTGATTATTTTATCTTAATCTCCTGAAACAATTCATATTTTTAATATATATTTACGCACTTACTTATAGAGTTTTATATATACTTTTTAAAAGTAATCAATTCCTTCTTGTAAATCAATTGGTAAAACAGCAGTATTTTTATTAAGGGGATAATTTCATAGAAATATTTTAACACAACAGTGCTGTCTCCAAGATTCAGTTTCAATAATTAATCAATTGCATACACATTGTTCTGACGATATCATAAACTTTTTCTAACTTGGTGCTAATCTTCTTGTAGTGTTCAAAACAAAAAAAAAAGAAGAAGAAGAAAGCTCTTAATAACTTAGATTGAGTAGTTCTTTTGTCCCAATATCTTTCCAGTTCAGTACCTAGAGTGATTAATATCTAATCTGATTGATTAATTGGTTCATTCTTTATTTATCTATTTTTTTTAATGTTGTAGTGCTAGGATCTACTGAGAGGTACCCACCAAATTTTAATTTCTGATTCATTCAGCTAAATCCTCCAAGGAGTGGGCCAACAACAACTTCTTCCACAGATCCTCAAGTAAGGCATCTTATATTTACTGTGCGATATTACATAACTTTGATTTCTTGGTGTCTCATAGGTGCTCATAACAGTGTGCACAAATCATGGCATTCAACGAGATCAAATTGATTTCTTCCAACGTATGCGGTTTAAACAATGTTATTAAAAGAAAGCGTATTCTGTCTCACTTAACAAAACAACATGCAAACATAATATTCCTCCAAGAAACGCATCTAAAAAAATCTGCCACCTTCGCCTTCTCATCAAATAAGTTCTCACACCAGTATTTGGCTTGCGGGACTTCAAAGTCAAGGGGGGTGGCCATTCTAATTACGAAGGACACTAATTTTACCTTTACATCTATGAAAAGAGACCCACAAGGCAGGTACCTCATGATTAAAGGTACCCTGGACAACAAACCTGTCACACTGGCAACCCTCTACGCCCCAAATGAAAACCAATTAAAGTTCATAGAGGAAGTGTTAAATAAACTGAAAGACTTTTCGGTAGGTGATGTGCTTCTGGGGGGAGACTTTAACCTGGTCGTGGACAAACAATTAGATAAAACAAACACTCACAATACCACAAATAGCAAAACCCATAGATATACAGGTCTTGGGGATGTCTTCAAATCGAATGACCTTCTGGATATATGGCGTATCTGTAATCCATCGGTCAAGGACTTTTCTTTTTTTTCGGCCAGGCATGGTGTGTATACCAGAATTGATTTTATTTTGATCTCCTCATCATTGCAAGATAGGGTGTTATCCACTTCGATAAATCCTTCTCACTGGTCTGACCACTCATGGCTCAATTGTAACCTACTATCATGTGATGACATTAACAGACACAAACAATGGTGCTTCAATACTTCTTTATTGTCGGATCAGCTGATACGCCAGGAGATCGAATCAGACATAGCACAATATTTTAAAGAAAATAGACAGGCGGATTCTTCACCAATCTTTTGCTGGGATGCACTCAAACCAGTCCTCAGAGGTAAATTAATTTCTAAAACATCCTTTCTGAAAAAACAAAAACAAATCAAAGAATTAGAATTAAGGGAACAAATCAAAATACTGGAGCAACAACATAAACTATCTAGGGACAACAAACTATATAAACAGCTCTTAACTGTGAAAAGAGATTTAGAAGTCCTAGAGACATCTAAAATACGCAAACAAATTATCTATACAAAACAAAAGTATTGGTTTAGATCCCCGAAAACTCTGAAATTGTTATCACATAAAGTTAAAGCACAACTATGCTCTAACAGAATATCAGCCATTCAAAATCATAAGAAGGAATTACTCACCCAGACCACTTCAATAGCGCATGAGTTCGAGAATTTTTACAAAAATCTGTACTCCTCTACAAACCCCAATCAAGAAGCCATAGACTCCTTTCTACAGGAACATGGTCCTACTACTAAAATCAAAGAGACCCATAAAAAACTGCTGGAAGAACCATTCTCTGAGCAAGAAATATTGGAAACTATTAAAAATCTTAAGAATGCCAAATCCCCAGGTCCGGATGGGTTCCCGACAGATTTTTATAAAACATTCGCCACTAGCCTAGTGGGTCCTCTCACTGAGGCATGCAATATGGTACTCAGTACAGGCCAGATTCCTCCTTCATGGAAAGACGCCCAAACAGTGGTCATTCATAAAAAGGGCAAAGACCCGCTTAATCCTGCCTCGTACCGCC
This sequence comes from Gekko japonicus, assembly GCF_001447785.1. Classification (NCBI taxonomy): domain Eukaryota; kingdom Metazoa; phylum Chordata; class Lepidosauria; order Squamata; family Gekkonidae; genus Gekko; species Gekko japonicus. The sequence goes on from NW_015160256.1 coordinate 266,959, forward strand.
CTATCTCTCTCCTCAATCAGGACTTTAAAATACTTACAACGACATTAACCAGGAGAATGAATAGCTTTATTTCTGAATACATAAATAAGGACCAGGTTGGGTTTATCCCAGGTAGGGATTTGGCAGACAACACGATCAAAACCTTACAACTTATTAATTTTTGTCGTTCTACTAATAAAAAAGCTTCTTTTATATCACTTGACATAGAAAAAGCATTTGATTCTGTAGAATTCTCTTACTTATTTTCTGTTCTTCGCACGATGGGGTTTGGCCAAAGTTTTATCAACATGATTAAAGAGCTGTATGACTTACCTAGGACTAAAATTAAAATAAATGGCACCTGCACCAAAGACATCCTTTTGCAGAGAGGCACCCGACAGGGGTGTCCCCTATCTCCCTTATTGTTTGCTCTAGGTATCGAACCCTTAGCCAATGCAATTCGGAAAACAAAAGAAATAGAAGGGATAAAATTCAAATCTAAAGAAGTCAAATTATCATTGTTTGCAGATGACATGATCCTATACTTGTCCAACTCTGCAAAATCTATTCCAGCCCTTAGCTCCCTCCTGGATAGATATAGCAAGGTTTCGGGCTTGAGAATCAATCCTACAAAATCACAGATCATGACTTTTCATCTTGATCACAGTGAAATAACGCTTATTAAAAATAATTTCAATTTTCATTGGGTACCTAAATATATTGACTATCTAGGCTTAAAAATACCAAAGAATCCCTATGATTTATTAACATTGAATCATCACGCAGTACATGCGGACATTAAAAACAATATTGACAAATGGAATAAATTAAACCTATCTTGGTCGGAAAGGTTCAACCTAATAAAATCTTTCCTTTTACCCAAGTTCATATTCCTATTTAGAGCGGCACCAGTAGCTATACCCACATACACCATTAAGTCCTGGCAAAAAACTTTACTAAAATTTTTATGGAAAGGTAAACCACCCAAAATTCGTTTCACGATCCTTAAAAGACCCAAAACTCATGGAGGTTGGTCACTCCCGGACTTGATTCTCTATAATAAAGCTACATTACTAGCCAATGCGATCAAAATGCTAAGAAGCAAATCCAAGCCTACCTGGACTGAAATACAAGATGATCTCCTTTATCCCGCTTCCTTAAGTGATCTTTTATGGGACCCAGTTAGATTACAACACATCTCTACACTTGAATTGGGAATTCTACTCCCCTCAGTTAATGCCTGGAAAAAATATAAGAAAACACTATTACCTAATATTTCCCGATACACCTCATTCCTCCACGAAGACTGGTTTCAAGCCAACATTTCCCGGGAAGTCAGTCTCAAGTGGAGAAAAGCTAATCTGTCACGCATTATTGATGTGGTCAAACCTTCTGGTATTCTGACCAAATTAGAGTTGGAAAGGATATCTAAGACATCTGTTCCTTGGTTCTTTTATTTTCAACTAAGGCATTTTTTGAATTCAATTAAAGCTTCAGAGATAATTGCATTTCCAAGGACTAAGACTGAACTCCAGGTGGTACCTTACCCCTAAAGTGATTGCACGCATATCTGTTAATAAAACACCGCTATGTTGGAAGAATTGTAATCAAACTGGTGACTTTGCCCACTGCTGGTGGAAGTGCCCCAAAATTCAAGCATTCTGGGAACGGATCTTAAAGATCATCCGAGAAGTTACGTCAATATCGGTTCCATTTGAACCTGAAACCCTTTTTCTTAACACATGGCCTCAAGAATTAATTAATAGACCACACAGGGACACCATAGAAACCATGCTGGATGCCGCTAAAACTTCCATAGCCTCAGTCTGGAAAGACAGCAATCCTCCTTCAATTGACATCTGGTATAGGAAGCTATGGAGTCATTTTCTTATGGACGCTATCTCTAGCAGATTACCTCAATCTCCTCAAATAGCGAATCAAGACAGCTTCACTGCCAAGTGGTATCCGATCCTGGATTATATGTCCCAACAACAGTTTGTGTCCTCTCAGTGGTCCCAATTTCATTTATGGATCTGATGTTAATTCACTGATATGATTTAATCTATTACTCTCAATCTTTGCATAGAACAATGCATCTACCAACACAAATGTATTTCAGTATATATCTATAATACATCGGTCAGAAGATTTAGTTCCACTGTTGTTTGCTATGTGTTTCGTATCTTGTCTAGAAAATAGTTTTATATGTACTACAACTACTCTCAAGTTTTTAACAGGTTTATTGCTGTACTTGCAAGTTACTCTAAATGTACTTATGGATCTCTCAATGTATTTACGGTTATTATTATCAAAATTTGTTATGAAAATGAATAAAAACTTTAAATTAAAAAAAAAAGAAGTGGATTCCCATTGCCTGGCTCTGCATAGTGGCTCTGGGCTTCTTGGGTGGTCTCTCATCCAAGTATTAACCAGGGCCAACTCCCCATAGCTTCTGAGATGTGAAGAGATCAGGCTAGCCTGGGCCATCCAGGGCAGGGCCCAAACATGATGGGAAACTATAAAAAGGGGCTCAGGGCAGTTCAAGGAGAGGATTATGCAGAGGGAGGTTGGTTCAGTTTGCGCAGAGCTTCCATGCAGTTTTAGGGATACGAATATAAGAACATAAGAAGAACCCTGCTGGATCAGACGAGAAGTCCATCCAGTCCATTTCACACCGTGGCCAACCCATCGCCCTGGAGAAACCATAGAGGCTAAAGGCTCCCCCATTACGTTGCCTCCAACACTGGGACTCAGAGATGGAAGATCCCTTGAGTTGCCATGGCTAGGGATGGGCATGAACTGGGAAAACATGGTTCGGTTTGTGGCGTGCCGGAGTCACAGCCTTTTGGTGCTAAATGAACTGGTTCAGCTCATGAGGTTTGTGATGTAGTAGAATGCCACCCTGGTGAGCTAGAGATACCAAACCCACAGGGGATCTCTGGTGGACTCTCCTAAACCTGTTCTCCAAGTTTGGTGACAATTGGATTTATGGGATCTGAGTTATGCCCCCCCCCCTCAAAGAAGGAGCCCCCAGAAAAGTATTAGTAATATTTATT
>NW_015160256.1:270389-316378 GCF_001447785.1 Gekko japonicus
CTCTTTGGGGAATATATGGGGAAATGCAGTCCCTCAGGTAAGTCGGACCCTGGCCATGTACGGCTTTAAAGGTAAGCACCAGCACTTTGAAGCGAATTCGGTATGCTATAGGCAGCCAGTGCAGCGCTTTCAGCACAGGTCGGATGTGCTCCCAACTCGGGGCGCCCACCAACAACCTGGCCGCAGCATTCTGCACCAGCTGTAGCTTCCGGATTTGCGACAAAGGCAGCCCCATGTAGAGAGCGTTACAGTGATCTAGCCTCGAGGTGACCATCGCATGGATCACTGTGGCTAGGTCGTTGCAGTCAAGGAAAGGAACCAACTGCCGTACCAGCCGAAGATGATAAAAGGCCGATCTGGCAGTGGCCACCACCTGGGCCTCCATCGTTAAGGTGGGGTCCAGGAGCACTCCCAAACTCCTAACCTCCGATAATAAATTTATTGTAAATGACCATAGGCCTTCACAGTCGAAAAGGCAGTTACAGCATCCAACCATACACCCCCAGGAAAGTGCCTTCTGGGGAGATGACAGGTGCAGGTTCTGGAGGTTCAGGATTGTATAGAATGGGCCCTGTGCAAGCTAGAGACACCAGACTCACTGCTGACCTCTGACTGATTTTCCTCTACCTGCCCTCCATGTTTGGTGAGGATTGGATTTATGGGCTCTGAATTACAGCCCCCCCCCCCAAGGTGCTCCATTGTTTCCAATGGAGGAGGAAAAAAGAGCCGAAAAAAAGCAAGGGCAGTAGAAGACCAGCAGAACAGAATCTCTGCAGTAGAAACTGAAGGTGGGGGGTATTTTTGAAAGCCTGGCAGAACCGGTGCAATATGCTCAGCAGAACCAGTGCCACTGTGGCACTGCAAACCCAACAGGACTAAGGTCAAGCCAGGAATGTGCTTTTGGGGGAAATATCAGGCACAGGTTCAAAAGTGTATAGAATGGACCCCCTGCAAGCGATACACCAAACACGCAGGGAACCTCACCCTGCTGCCCACTCCTCTACAATCCCTCCAAGTTGGCAGCAGATTACAATCAGGAAGGAATGTGCTCTGTTATTCTGCTTTTGATAAGTTCTCTACCTTGTAACCGCCGACAACCGATAAGAGATAAGGGCGTGGAGCACTGGATGCTTTGGGATCTCTGTTTACATCTGGACAAAGGTATGCCGGTGTTTTTGATCTTCTGGATCTAAGAACAGCTTTGATACAGTTGACCTTTGGTCCTGATTGACCACCTTCCCTCCCTGGTGGTGACTGGCACCTGGTTTTCCTAGTATCTGCAGGGATGCCCTCAGAGGGTTGCTATCAGAAAGGCTTTCCCAATGAGATGAATTGTGGGGTCCCACAGGGTTGACGCATATATATCCACCCTCTCGCCAAGACTGTCAGGAGGTTTGGAGTTGGGTGGCATCTTTATGCTTTTCCTCCTGCTGGATAAGCAGCCAGCGGCAGGGTTAAGGGGGAGCTGGCTGAAGTTGAATCCATCCAAGATGGAGGTCATGTGGCTGGGAAAGACTGAGATGCTAGCTGGAGGGTCACTCCCAAGACTCAATGGTGTCCAGCTGACAACTATAAACTCTGTGAAGAGCCTTGGGGCATGGTTGGATTCATTGGATTCACTGGATTCCATGGTAACATGGTCAGCAATTCCCCCCCCCCCAAGCCTGGCCCACCTATGGTCGGACCTTGCCACATTGATCCATGCAACTGTTACCTCCAGATTGGACTACTGAAATTAGCTCTATGTAGGGCTACCCTTGAAAACCCATTGGAGACTGCAGGTGGTCCAGAATGCCGCTGCCAGGTTGCTGACCAGAATATCATGGGCAGCTCATAGTACTCCAATTCCTCAGCAACTGCACGGGCTACTAGTTAGTCTCTGGATCTAATTCAAGATGTTGATGTTAAACTTTAAAGCCCTTAACGGTCTGGGATGCTGATACCTATGGGACCGCCTCTCCCATTACAAACCCTTGTGCTCCCTTCTGTCATCCTTTAGGGGTCTCTTGCAGGTATCCTGCCCCAGGATGCCTTGATTAGCTGTCTCAGTTGCAGCCCCAACCCTGTGGCATGCACTCTCAGATGACACTAATGCCTTGCCAGACTTGTTTAGTTTCCACGAGGCATGCAAGGCCAAATTGTTTAGGTTGGCCTTTGGAGGATAATCCATATGTCTGGGGTGGTTGTTTTTTTTTAGTGTTATGGGGGGGTGAGAGAGAGAGAAAGCCCTGCTGGATCAGACCAATGGTCCATCTAGTCCAGCATCATGTCTCACATAGTGGCCAACCAGTTCCTCTCGAGGGCCAACAACAGGGCATAGAGGCTGAGACCTTCCCCTGATCTTGTCTCCTGGCTCTGGGATTCAGAGGATTACTGCATCTGAATGTGGAGCTTGCCCTCAGTCACCATGGCTAGTAGCCATTGATAGACTTTTCCTACATGAATCTCTCTAACCCCTCTTTAAAGCTGTTTATTCCTGTGGCCATCACAACATCCTCTGGCACTGAATTCCACATTTTCATCACTCTCTGTGTCAAGCAGCATTTCCTTTTTTCCATCCTGAACCTACTTCCCATCAGCTTCATTGGATGCCCTCGGGTTTTCTGGTGTTTTGGGAGAGGGAGAAAAAATTTGCTTTGTCCACTCTCTCTACCCCATTCATAATGTTATAAACCTCTTAGTCGTCTCTTATATTTTAATAGCTTAACATTGTAATGTTAATATTTTGTATTTGTTATCTTTTTATGTTGTTGTTTACCTTATTTATATGATTTTAATGTTGTAAGTCACCATGAGACCCTTTGGGTGCGTGGAGACCAAAAAATCAAATCAAATCAATTAATCAATAAGGAAGCGAGGGGTTAAGGAAAGGATTAGAACTCTATTCTCCCTCCACCTTCCAATCAGTCTTTATGAACTTTTTGCTCCTGTATGAAAACACCAGCTTGGCCTTTTTCCCACTTGTGGATCCAGGCATATTAATACTATACTTATAGACAAAACAATCCTGCCAAAATGAGATGCCAGACATGGAGGTCTCCATTCAGTTGAAAGAGAATCACAGAATCACAGAGTTCGAAGGGGTCATAGAGGCCATCCAGTCCAACCCTCTGCTTAATGCAGGATCAACCTACAGTATCCCTGACAAGTGTTTGTCCAGATGCTGCTTAAAGACCGCCAATGAAGGGGAGCTCACCACCTCCCTAGGCAGCTGATTCCACTGTTGCACAACTCTTACTGTAAAAACGTTTTTCCTAATATCTAGCTGGTACCTTCCCACCCTTAACTGATATCCATTCTTGTGAGTCCTCACCTCTGCTGCCAACAGGAACAGCTCCCTGACCTCCTCTAAGTGACAGCCCTTCAAATACTTCAAGAGAGCCATCATGTCCCCCTTCATCCTCTTCTTCTCCAGACTGAACATTCCCAAGTCCCTCAGCCTTTCCTCCTAGGGCTTGGTCTCCAGGCCCCCGATCATCCTCGTTGCTCTCCTCTGTACCCGTTCCATTCTATCCACATCCTTTTTGAATGGAGGCCTTCAGAAATGCACACACAATACTCCAGGTGCGGCCTGACCAATGCAGTGTACAGCTGGACTATGACATCTTGCGATTTGGATGTTATGCCTGTTGTATGCAGACAGATGAGTGGCTGCCGTTCCTCTTATATACTGCCAACCATGCCAAAAACCCAACCAAACGTTGACTCTACCTAATGTATATTTAGATATCACACTTTGAAAACTCAGCATGACCATGAATCTGAATAAGAAAAAAAACCCAAAACCAAAACTTTGGAGCATGGAGACAGCCCTCAACAGGAGCACCACTTAGTGGGTCAAGAGGAGGGAAAGATGAGGCCAGGCCCCAAGAGTAAGGGGCAGACAACAGGAATGGCTGTCCATATGAGCATATCTGGATGTAAATAACTTCTTGAGCATGTGGAGCTGCCTTACACTGAATCAGACCCTAGGTCCATCAAAGTCAGAATCATCTACTCAGACTGGCTGTGGCTGTCCAGGGTCTCGGGCGGAGGTCTTTCATATCCCTTCCTACCGGGTCTTTTTAACTGGAGATGCCAGGGATTGAGCCTGGGACCTTCTGCATGCTAAGCAGAGACTCTGTCCTTGAGCTGCTTTTCAGAGGAAAGGCCTGCTCAATATTAGGCCAAAAGAGCGAGGAAGCAGGCATAGCAAGGAAGAGGTGGATAAGGGTATGAAGCAGGAAGTAGTGGGGAGAAGGTAGTCTGTTGACTGAAAAGGTCAGGATGCTGGGGAGCAGGACAACCGGCTCGAGCATCTTGGGATTCAGTTGGCTGGCCACCGCTGAGAGCACGGGGGGGGGGGAGACTAGAGAAATTGGCATCATGAGGCACTCTAGGAGCTCCCCAAATATATATGGTAAAAACTATAGAGATTTGGTGGATTCCTAGAGCATCTCATGACGCCGGTCCCCCCATTTTGCCACCAGTGCTCCATCAAGCAGCATCAGGCTGTGGCTGGCAATCCTACCTCAGTCTCTGCAGCCTGAAGGGTCCAGATTCTCCCAGGGATAATGAAAGTGTGGGAGGAGTAGGGCAGGCTATGTGCCCAGGGATATGAACAGCATCCTTGCTTCAGGGCCCTCAGTAATAGGTTTGCCGGGTCTGGGTTGGAAAATACTTGGAGATCAGGAGAGGGCAGGGTTTGGGGAGGGGAGGGGCCACAGCATGGCACAATGCCATAGTGTCCACCCTTCAAAGCAGCCATTTTCTCCCGGGGAGCTGATCTCTGTCAGCTGGGGGATCAGTTTTAAAAGTGGGAGATCTCCAGGCCCCACCTGGAGGCTGGCAACCCTATGCAGTGAGGATGCAGCAGCCAGAGAGAGTGATTAGAGGACCCTGGGAAGGTGCTCATGCCTGGGGTTGACCTTGACTAGTGTTGCCAGCTCCACCCCCCCGGCCCCCAACAGGGGATGGAGTCACATAGGGTGGCCAGATCCAGGTTGAGAAACTCCTGGAGATTTGGGGGTGGAGCCTGGGGAGGAGAGGGACCTCGGTGGGGCACAGTGACATAGAGCCCACCCTCCAAAGCTGCAATTCTCTCCAGGGGACCTGATCCCGGTAGTCCGGAGATGAGCTGTGACTCCAGGAGATCTCCGGGCCCCACCTGGAGGCTGCCACCCCCGTTCTTGACCGAGGCCAATAGATGTGGTGAGGAGCAAGGGGTGCTCTTGGTCACAATGTGGCTGTCAAGCTCTACTATTAGTAATGATTTGTGCAATTAATAGTCTCAGCTGCTCCCCAGGTGGCTGTCACTGGTGGGTATGGAGAAAGATGGAACATCCCCGGGAGGACGTGGTCCCTGGACCCAGAGACTGATTGGTTAAATGGGCCAAGAAAAAGCAACTGACCCAAAGACACCCAGGGAGGATTATGGCCTAGTGGCGACCTCAACCCATCAAAGTCCCAGTCCTATTCTCTGATCACTGCCCATCCTGTTGATATAGCTCAGCACAGCACTGGAGTCTGAAAGTTTACTTGTTTGGCATACAATTAACACATTGGGCGGAGGGAGCAAGAGGCAAACACATTCCAAGAGCCTTTTCTTCTTTGTGAATGGCGTAACTGCTAATCTGACCTTAGTTTTATTCTGGCACAGGAAAACTTGATCCAAATCAGTTTGGAAGAATGAACTGGGTTTCAGCATATTCAGCTCAATGAGCAGAAAATCACTTTTTAAATGGTATTCCTTGCAGACAGGAAAAAATAAGCCTGTCTGTGTCAAATAGATCTGAACTCATCCTTAAGCTTCCTGGGATGTGTAATCCATAGGGAAGGACATAGTTCAATGGGTGCACAAATTCTGCATGCACAAAATTTGCATGTTTAGAGGCCTGCCTTTGAAGGGATCTCAGGTGCTCCTTGGGGAAAGACCCCTGCCAGAGACTGTGATCAGTACTGGATGAGACAGAGGAATAAGGCCGGATCCCACTAGAAGGATCCACATGTGCCATTTGCGCTTCCTACTGCCACCTTGCTCATGTGACTCCTGGGACATTTCTGGGGGTATTCTGGGCTGCTTCAGAAGGGAAAGCAGGGAAGATGCACTTCTGCGCATGGGATTTAAATGGGATGTAGCCCATTGTCTGCCTCAATATAAGGGGATTTCATACAGCCCTGCTTGCTTGGTCCCCTGAGTTCATGCTTCATTCTTCTCAGAAAGCTGATCATTCACTGAACTGTTAAGATGCATCTGAATTCAGATGTGGCCATTTGAACATTTTTTTCTTTCTCATAGCTGTTGACACACACACACCATTACCTGTTTTCTGCTGCCACCACATCCAATTGCTAAAAGCTGCATAGTTAAAAACAAATAATCTGAGATTTCTGAGTTGATGCTTACTACTTATGCATGTGTGTGTGCCTCCAGTGCCTACCCACTTTTCTTGATTAGTAGATCGCTTTAAGGACCTGGCTATGACCCAGTAGAATATGAAACTCATCTCCAGTAAACAAGAAGACTTGCTCATGATGGTGGGAGTTTGAGGCCACATGAAAATGCATGAAGCTGTCTTATACAGATTATTTCTCAAAGTCAGTGGTGGCTTTTCTGACTGGCAGTGGGTCTCCAGTGTCTCTGGTTAAGGTCTTCCACATTACCTACTACATGTTCCTTTAATATGGGGATTTGGGGGATTGAACTTCGGGTGTTTTGCAGGCAAAACAGATGCTCTGCTATTGAATGCCATTCCCATTCTTGTGAATACCAGATATGCTATTTGGCCCTGAAAAGCAACTTGAGGAAAGTCTGAGATAGATCTGGCTACCCCTCCACACACATATGCAACATTACTATAATTATGCAAACAAAAAACAAACCTTAGTGAACTAACTGACAAAGTCTCTGAAGGAAGAAAAAGACAGGTATATCTGCATGTTTCCCCCTCTCATGGCAAAAGGCTGTGGCTCAGCAGTAGAGCATCCCAGGTTCAATTTCCGGCATCTCCAGTTGAAAGAACTAGCTAGTAATTGATGTGAAAGACCTCAGCCTGAGATGTTGGAAAGCTGCTACCAGTCCGAATAGACAAAACTGACCTTGATGGACTGAGGGTCTGGTTCAGTAGAAGGCAGCTTCACGTGTGTTGGGGGGCATAGCTCAGTGGTGGAACATCTGCTTGGCATGCAGAAGGCCCTACAGCATCTCTGCTTGAAAGGATCAGGCAGTAGGTGAGCTTGAGACCCTGGAGAGCTGTTGCCCGTCTCGGTAGACAGTGCTGACCTTGATGGACCAATGTTCTGATTCAGTAGAAGGCAGCTTCATGTGTTCAAATCAGCCCAAGGCAGCTATCTCCAATCAAAGGAATTGTGCAGAAGAAAGAGTTAAATCTTCCCTCTGGCATCTCCACAATCAATATTTGCAGGGGTCATTTGAGGCTGGAGCGCACCGGAGCGCTGCTCCAGCAGCCCAGGAGTGGGCCCAAATGGCGGTGGTGGTCAACCCCGCCCCCAGCTCCCTGCCCCCCCGGTCCCCAAGCTTTTTAGAGTCTCTCTAGAGTCTCTAGACTCTCTAGAGTCACGCTGCAGCAGTGGAGCGATCTTTCCATTGTATTCAATGGCCCCATTCTAAGTTTAAACCCCTTCTCTCTTCGCTTACCCCCCCACACACCCCGCCTTGGCAGGCCGGCTGGGAAAGCAAAAAAAAGGGGGGAGGCATCTTCAAAAGCCTCCCCTTCCCTTCCTCAGCTGGCCTGCCAAGGTGGGCTGGGGGGAGAAGCGAAGAGAGAAGGGGTTTAAACCCCTTCTCTCTGGAGTTGCACTGCAGCGGTGGCACGATCTTTCCATTGTATTCTATGGCCCCATAGAATATAATGGAAATATCACGCCGCTGCTGCAGTGCAACTCTAGAAAGAAGGGGTTTTAAACTTTAAACCCCTCTTCTTTTCACTTCTCCTCCCCAGCCTGCCTGGGGAAGGGAAGGGGAGGCTTTTGAAGATGCCTCCCCCCCCTTTTGCTTCCCCTTCTGATATCATGTCCTGTGGTGTCAGGGGGCGTGGCATATGCTAATGAGCTATTATGCTAATAGCCTATTAGGTATGCTAATGAGATCCTGCAGCTCTTTTTCTACGAAATGACCCCTGCATATTTGTGTGTTCCCTGTCCTCTGTAGGGGATTTTTAGCACCAAAGAACACATCTGGAGTTCTATACATGGACCTCTGGCATCACATGTGGTGGCTCCACAGACCCTAGATATCCTTTATAGCAGGAACATATAATTTTAGCTCATTTCAAGTTTTTCTTTCTTTCTTTCTGTTCCTCTTAGCAGTGAAAAGCAGCAAGTACAATACCTATCCATAAATTTGCATTTTGGTCACATCTAAAATACTGTGACAATCCTCATCCCTCGATCTCAAAAAGGACATCACATTGCTGAAAAGGAGATGGAACAGCAATTGAAATGATCAAGGGCTTCAAGCACTTACCTCCAAGAAAAGGCTAAAGAGTCGGGGATTTTCAGTTGAGTGGGGAGGGGGAACGCATAATGAGAAATACGAGAGATTTCTAAAATTATAACTGTTTGGACAAATTGGATAGGAAGAAATTTCTCTCCCTATTTCCTAATACTAGAACTCAGGAATACCTAATTAAGTTGATTGGCAGTAGGTTGACAGCTGAAAAAAGAACACATGGACATAAGAAGAACTCTGTCTGGATCAAAGCAAGGTTGCCCTCATGAAATATAGTCCTGCTACTAACCGTGGCCACCCAGCTTCTTCAGGGAGGCCTACAAGCAGAACATGAAGGGCATGGCCCGACTTTGGTGCTTGTCTCTCAGAAACTGTTCCCCGTCTGACTGAAGTGCTCCTTATAAAATGCATAATTAACTAATGGAAGCAAAGAGATGAGAGTATGGGTGTGTTTAAAAAAAAATGATTAGAGGAAAACCTTTGATAGGCCTGTCTTCTCTGAGCATTAGCGATGACAGTTAAATAGAATCTCTGTGTCCAGACCCAGCATAGCTCTGAAGTTGGTGGAAACAAAACTGCACAAGATTCTGTCATTTTGAGTGCTGTGCATAAGCTGAAGCTTTCTGCTGCTCAGAACAATAGTTCTGGAAATGGAAGTGCAGATTAGGTGATATTAGAGTTGCGAACTTCCAGGACCCACCTGGAGATCTCCTGCTATTACAATTGATCTCCAGATGACCAAGATCAGTTCCCTTGAAGAAAATGGCTGCTTTGGAGGGTGGACTCCGTGGCATTATATCCTGCTGAGGTTCCTCCCCTCCTGCACTCTAGGGATACCAGACCCCCTGGTGGAGGTGGGGGTTCCCTGGTTTTGGGCACTCCTTTCTGCAAGCAGCCATCTGGCCAGTGAGCGGAATTCCCCCCCCCCAAGAAAACAGGCAAGAAGCCGGAAATAAATATGAAGTGCTATGTCACCCAGAAGTGATGTAGGCAGGTTGGTGATGTTGGGGGTGACACCCTGGCTTTTGAGCAAAACTCTATGAGAGAAGCTAATTCTACGTTAGAGGTTTTGCCCACAAACTAGACCATTCCACCCAATGCCTCTGACGTGCGGGTGACATAGGGACATCACGTTTATTTCCGGCTTCTTCCCTCTTAATTCCTGGGAAATTCACCCCCATCCTCCGCCGGCTGGTCCGACGGACCTGGCAACCCTACTCCACTCCCCAAATCTCCAGGTGTTTCCTAACCCTGAGCTGGCAGCCTGGGTGATGTGCAAGTTGTTGTTCAGTCGCACAGTCGAGTCCAACTCTTCGCGGCCCCATGGACCACATCACGCCAAGTGTTAAATCAGCTCCCTATGGTTCATGTGATTGTCCAAATGTGGGACATTTCCTTTAATGAGAGACTCCAAAAACAGGATATGAAACCATGTTTTGAAGGTGGTTTACTGACCACAGTTAGACTGAACTATGGCTTGGTGTGACATATGAATGTTGGCATCTTGACTTAATCCCGATTTGTTGGCTGGCACAGCCTTTGCTACAATGACAGCCAGGATTCCAGCCAGGCCTGTGGGGGAAGACTGGGTTTGCCAATGCTGGGTTGGGGAATTCTTGGAGATTTGAGGGTGGAGCTTGTTGTGAGAGGGGCTTGGGAGAGGGGAGAGTATAATGCCATACAGTCCACCCTCCAAAGCAACCATTTTCTCCAGGGGAAGTGATCTCTGTAGTCTGGAGATCAGTCCTGTCGTTTGGAGAACAGTTCCAGGAGAACTCCAGACCCCACCTGGAGGCTGGCAACACTAGTGAGTACCCTGGAACGCCATTGGGGTTGAGTGAAATCTCTGGCAAACCTCGTATTTGAAGGGAGGTTTTTCTTCCTCTGAAGTGTGTCTCGGTTTGCAGTGTGTCTGATAGCACTCCATGGGAACAATTGAGAACTGAGCATTTTTTTTACAGGCCCCACATCTTCAGCTCAGCTCTATAGCTCCATTCTTGTTTTATGGCGTGATATTAAAGAGTGCCAGTTTGGTGTTGTGGTTAAGTGCGCAGACTCTAATCTGGGAGAACCGAGTTTGATTCCCCTCTCCTCCACATGCAGCGGCTGGTGTGACCTTGGGTCAGTCATAAGTTCTTTCAGAGCTGTTCTCTCTCAAGGACAGTTCTGGAAAGAGCTCTCTCAGCCCCACCTACCTCCCAGGGTGTGTGTTGTGGGGAGGGGAAGGGGAAGGAGTTTGTAAGCTTTGAAGCTTTGAGTGAAAGGCGGGGTATAAATCCAATCTCCTCCTCCTCTTCCTCCTTCTTCATCTTGAATGATATATAGAGAGAAAATGTCAGGAACTGAATAAATATAGATCCTGAAGCAAGGTGGGAATTGCATGGAGGGACACGGGGCCTGCTTCCACATGCAGCTGAATCCCCAGGCTAGTGCATGGAGGAAAGGGAGGTGGTGAAGGGAAGGCCATGCATACACTGTCACACACATGATTGTGTTAATCAGAAGGCTTTTCCAGAGCTGGTGCAGTTGGTAGAAACCAGGGGTCATTTCCTGCAGGAGCGCACAGGAGCGGAGCTCCAGCAGTAAAGAGCCCAGGGGGCTGGCACATGCAACAAGCCCCTCCCCCTGCTCCCAGCAGCCCTCAGTCAGAGCAAGAAACAACCAGGAAAGCTGCAGAGCCCCCCCCCACGGGGGGCCCAGATCTAAAACAGTCCAGTGGCATTTTTAAGACCAAGTTTTATTCAGGTACAAGCTCTCCCTCCTCTGCGAGGACAGATCTGCACATTCCTCCCTCCCCCCAATAGCTAGCAATCCAAAAGAGTCCAGTGGAGCCTGAGCGGTGGATGTTGCCTTCTGACACACTTCTGGTGATGTCAGGGGGTGTGGCATATGCAAATATGTTATGCTAATGAGCTATGCTAATGAGCTCCTGCACCTCTTTTTCTACGAAATGACCCCTGGTAGAAACCACGTTGAATTACACCCTTGCTTGTATGCTTCTGGTTCACAAACGACTCCTTCCACTGTGAGGCCCAGGAGGACTGTGAGAGAGGTTCTGCCACATTTGCACAGGGTTCAGCACTGGTTGGTTGATGGAGATAAAGAACCTGAGGGGAAGCCAAACAAGGCTAGTTCCAAGTTGAGGGGGGCTGGGCAGGGAGTGCCTCCTACGTCCACCACTAGCCTCACTTCTTGCCCACCCACCCACATCCCCCTACCTGCCTGTGCATCTTTCTCCTGCCCTCTTGTAAGCTCTCCTATTACCTGCAGTAACAGCTGCCTGCCTGCCCTTCCCCGATGGTGCTGGATGGTGGGTACCACTGTCATGGCTACCGGGAGCACAGATACTTCATGCCCAACCCACACACCCTTCCCCCAGAGGTTCTAGGCAGCACATGCAGCTGGGAGCACAAGTGACAAAGCCCTCCCAAGCAGACTGTGGCAAGGTACGAGTGGAGGCATCCGAGGAGATGCGTGAGTAGGGAGTCAGCGGCAGTGGGCCCCTCCAGAAGCCACTCCAGGGTATGCTGCCACCAGCCCTGGAACAAAAAATGGAGGAGATCAGTCATGTGTCAGAGGGGGGCATGAAAGGATGAGAGGAAGGCAAGGCTGGCAAATGATGCCCTGGACTGCAAAATCAAACAAGAAGGGGGAGTTTCTTAAAGGGAGGTACCAATGCCTATGCCTACTGGCTCGGCTGCCCCCAGTACAAGAAAGCTTGGAGGCTCAGGGCAGGGTTTTGATCCAGAGTGCAGAAATGAGCAGAGAGGGGCTAGAGTGTACCCCTTGATTTCCATTTAGGTTTGGGAAATCCATCAATCTCTGCCAACAGATGGCACCAACTTGGCTCACAGCCAGTGTTCCCTCTAAGCTGAGTTAGTGTGAGCAAGCTCACAGTTTTTTAGCCTCCAGCACACACAATTTTGTCTTAGCTCAGGAAGGATGGCTCCAGAGCAAACGAATTTATGCCATAGCCAAATTGCTCACTCACAACTTTAATGCCAGTAGCTCACAAAGTAGAATTTTTGTTCACAAGACTCCACCGTTTGGAGGGAGCATTGCTCACAGCATCAGAATTTTTTTAAAGCACTATATGATGGGTGGGGCCAGCTGTGATTGGCTGCCCATTTTTTTAACTTGGTACATCAAAGGCATTGCTGGACCGTACTTACTTTCCACCACACCCAGAAATGGCTCTACTGAATTTTAAGACAAAGCAGATGTCTCAGGTGAGAGATCTGCAGTATGCCATTAAGGATGGTAGAATGGCTGACCCATGGGGCTTTATCCACCAGGAAGTTCTCCTACACCAGCCCTTCTGAAATGAACACACACCACTCCCATGAATTTCAGTGTAGCCTGCACCTGAAGGCCATGAACATGGGAGGAAGTGCTACTTTCAGGCCATACATACCTTGGGACCAGGGTATCTGAAGGGCCATCTTCTCATATATGTTTCTTCCTGAGCATTAAGATCACTGGGAGAGGCCTTACACACCGTCCCATCATTCAAAGAAGCTCATTTAGTGGGTACATGAGAAAGGGCCTTTTGGGTGGCAGCCCCACAATTATTGAACAACCTCCTTCCCAATCACAGCTTCAACAGTCTATTGCTGAAAAGCTGCCTCCTCACCCTTCCACCAATGAACAGTATAAGGGTGACCAATTAGCTCTCACTCAACACTACTGAAAGAAGGACTCCATGTGGACTCCCCATGAAGGCTGCAACACCACGCTGGACCTATATATAGTCTGCTTTCGCTGCCGAGCCCAAGCTGAAATAATCAACAAAAAACACCGCTCAAGATCCAATCTCAGCCGCACAGAGAAGAATGTCATAAGCAGCCTGAAAAATAATCCAGATGTTCTAATAAAGTAAGCTGACAAGTGAGAAGCTATTGTCATAATGGACAAGACAAGCTATACATAGGAAGCTGAGCAACAACTCTCAAAAATCAGTTTCTACTGGCTGCTATCCTCAGACCCCATACATGAATATCAGCGAGAACTCAACAAAATCATGAAGAAAGTCCTGACATGCGTACAGAAACAAATTTATATGGCTACATCTCAAGAACCTCGACTGGGCACTTTCTACCTCCTGCCAAAGATACATAAAACTGGCAACCCTGGAGTTCCATCCTATCAAGCATAGATACCATCATTGTAGGAGTATCAGGATATATGGACTCCATCCTGAGACCATTTGTTGTTAATATCCCCAGCTATGTCCGTGATACCACAGACTTCCTGAGGAAACTGCAGTCCATCAACCAACTCCCAGAAAACAGCATTCTAGCCACCACAGACATTGCATCTCTGTATGCCAACATCCCCCATAAGGATGGACTACAAGCCATTAGAAACATCATCCCTGACAACACCACAGCAGATCTTGCCTCTGAACTCTGCATGTTTGTTCTCACCCACAACTGCCTCAGGTTTGGTGAGGACTTATACCACCAAGTCCAAATCAATGGCACTGCCATGGGTATGCTCATGGCTCCACAATATGCCAACATTTTCATGGTGGATCTAGAATAGCGTTTTCTGAACTCCTACCCACTGGCACCTCTCCTTTACTTGAGAGTCATTGATGACATTTTCATTGTCTGGACCCATGGCAAAGAAGCCCTCGAGAGATTTCACCAGGGTTTCCACAACTTCCACCTCACCATCAATCTAACTATGGATTACTCTACACAAGAAATAAACTTTCTGGACTCCACAGTATGGATAAATTAATAGTAAAAAGCAAAAGATTTATGCGATCTGAAGAGAAACCAGAGTATGGCCCTGGTCACACTGGGGGAAAAGGTGCGGCTGAAGTGCGGCTTTTTTTAGCTGCATCAAGAGACACGCGGCGGCAGGATCAGACAGATCCCCCAAGCCGCTGTGCAGTTGCTCCCCAGCACAATCAGATGCCGGGGATTCATTGATGACATTTTTATTGTCTGGACCCATGGCAAAGAAGCCCTTGATAAATTCCACCAGGCCTTCCACAACTTCCACCCCACCATTAATCTAACCATGAATTATTCTACACAATAAATAAACTTCCTGGACACCACTGTATGGATACATGAAGGACGCATAAGTACCACATTATACCAGAAACCGACAGATCAGCAAACGTATCTACATGTCTCCAGCTTCCATCCCAACCACATCAAACAATCCATTGTGTACAGCCAATCCCTATGCTATAGTTGCATCTGCTCCAACCCCTCAGACAGAGATGCTCACTTGAAGGATCTGCAACAAGCATTTTTGCAACTACAATGTCCTCCTAGTATGGTGAGAAAGATGACAGGAAAAGGCCAGTATGATACCCAGACACAGCTTGCTGCAAGACAAGCCCAAAGAAAATGCAACAGAACACCACTGGGGCTGCGATCATACACACAATTAGACCCGACATGGGTGTGAATGCTGGGTGGGTTTAAAGGGAGCGATCAGACAACAACATCTGGAAAGTGTCCCACAGCTGTCGGCAACCCGTTCTGCTCTGCTGCAGAAGCGGAGTTAAAAGACACCGTGAAAACTCCAGTAGTAAACGAGTTGTGACGGGCCACAGATGGATGTCTGATCACTCCAGCATGCTCTCATGCCATCGGGATGGTCTGATCAGGCCATCCTGACTCCCTGCCGTTGTTTTCCCCCTCCTTCGCAGTACATGCATCATTGCAAACTCCATAGGGAGCCCTCAGTGTGGAGGTACAATTCATTGATTCCTCGTTTAAGCACATGGGAAACTGCACAACCCCCCCCCCCAATTCACCTGCAGTTGTGTCTGATCACACATTGACGGTCTGCACCCGCAGCTTCAAAGGGAGGTGTGATCTCTCGCAACTGCAGGTCAAATTCCTCTGGAAGAAATAGCCTCATCCCACTCCCCCCATTTTATCTGGCGCATGTGACCACACCCTGGGTCACCTACAGCTCGCAGCTCAAGCCAGTTCAACACATTATTAATGACCTACAACCGATGCTGCACCTGCCTCAAACAGGCACTGGGGGGGGGGGGGACCTTTCCTTGCTTACAGACAGCCTGCTAACCTGAAACAACTTCTCACCCTCAGTGATGAATGCCTTAACAGTAACATGGACTCTGCTACCAAGGCCTGCAACAAAGCTTTGCTCTCATATAGATACCAGCATCCCCAGCAGTGGACCCAGCAACATGAGCCAGACCATCTCAGGTCCCCACTCCTGCTCATCCTCTATTATGATTTGTGTCAGCAGTGCCCTTCCACCCTCTACACTGGACAAGCAGGCCAGTCCCTTTGACAAAGAATTAATGAAAATGTCTGACGTCAGAAACCACAACATTAAAAAAACCAGTGGGGGACATTGTAACCTTCCAGGACATTCAGCTGCTGACCTAAGAGTAGCAATTCTCTTACAAGGGAATTTGGAATGGAGAGTAGAAAGAGAAACTGCTAAATTGCAACTGATAACAAAGACAATGAACCCACCTGGATTGAATAAAGACCTAGGTTTCCTGTCTCATCACCAATGCTGATTTCGCCATGCCTACTAACTCTCTGAAGATTACACCTAATCTAATCACACCTGCTATTGTCATTTGCCTGCTAATGTCAGTTGGCATCTGAAATCACTCCACTTTCCAATATGTAGGACAGATGGACTCACATTCTAGCTGCACCTGAAGAAGTGAGCCGTGACTCCAGAAAGCTCCTCCCCTGCCACCAATTTTGTTAGTATTTGAGGTGCTCCTGGACTCTTGCTCTTTTCTACTGCTACAGACAGATTAAAGTGGCTACCCCTCTTGATCTGTCTCCTCAGGAAGGTGTGCCTGTCCCCCCCACTCTCAGTCTTTGGAAAGCAGCTTGGTTAAGTTTATTTGGTTAAAGTCGTGTGATTTTGAATTTTATTTCTTTATATTTTTATGTATTTTAGTATATGTCTTTTATCTAAGTTGTAAGCCACGGTTGTGCTTTGTCAGGAAGAAAGGCAGCTAATACATGTTTTAAATAAA
This sequence comes from Gekko japonicus, assembly GCF_001447785.1. Classification (NCBI taxonomy): domain Eukaryota; kingdom Metazoa; phylum Chordata; class Lepidosauria; order Squamata; family Gekkonidae; genus Gekko; species Gekko japonicus. The sequence goes on from NW_015160256.1 coordinate 286,841, forward strand.
CAAAGTTCTCGACTGCTCTGCCCTCGGCCACCTCGGATACCAAAACACCTTTGGAATGGCCAGCCCCGTCCAGTCCTCTGCAGGAACAGGAAGTGATGTATCGCTTCATCCTCAGTAGACCAATTTTGGATGTATTCGTCAGCGATGTCCCCTTGAAATACGGACAGCAGCACGTTCTTGTCTTCGCCTTTGTAGAGGGAGTTGATTTAATAAACCCCCCCTGTGAGGCACTGAGTTATTTTCCCTCTTCCTTTCCCTCCGGCATATGTAAGCAGAAACAAATGCAATTACTGCATGGGAATTGCAGTGCGCTCCCTGATAAGTGACAGTGATCATATGCCCGCTTGGTTTGGATACACATAAATCATATATCACTATCCCATGACTTTTATTAATGGATCCGCTGTATCAGTTTGGCCGCTCTAACGGCATCCTCCTCTGAAAACAAATTCTGCTTCCCTCCCACCTGTGCAATCTGGCTTTTGTTTTATCGTTACTTAAACAGACATTTTCTTGGCGTCCTCTGCAGACAGGTGTCATAGGCTTTGGTGTTATGCTTCTGCAAGGACGACACTTTATTTTTAACTTGCATCTTTCTATATTCTTTTAGCTGCCTCTCTGTTAAAAGAATATTCCAACATAACACCTTTCCCTCTCCTAACAGCATCTTCTGTGGAATATAGGGAATGAAGATGTACCAAGAAATGTTATTCGGTTTGGGTTCAACTCATTTGGTTCAATAAATATTTTGTTCAGATTCTTTGATATTATGAGGACTCATGTTTGGCCACAGTCTTGTATTCCATTGATGTTGACTTTGTTTTCACTAAGAAAGGCTTTTCCCACCCATGTCAGTCCAGTCCTGCCAAGTCCTGAGCTGAATTCTTCCAGGTTTGCCTACAATGGAAAAAAGCCCCTCTCTATGCAACCTTCCAAAAGTGCTGTGAAAGACCCCTGTCAGGGAGCTGGCAGACAAAACAGACAAAGATGCCAGCATGGCTATGACAGACCCATAAAGAAACTCCAAGTGAAGCGGAAGGTAGATGTTTGTGGGAAAGGGGAAGACCACCACTCATATTGTAAAATGGAATAAAATGGGGGAAAGTTTATGATCCTTATTTTTTATGGAAAAGGACAGGAAAGAAATTACGGTTGATTACCATTGAAAAGCACAGAGAGAACTTTTTCTACCTCTCCCAAAACTCTAGACCTCGAGGGCATCCAATGAAGCTGATGGGCAGTAGGTTCAGGATGGACAAAAGGCAATACTACTTTACACAGCAAGTGATTAAGATGTGGAATTTGTTGCAAGAGGATGTAGTGAGGCATAGGTAGCTTTAAAAGAAGAAGACAAAGACGAAGGAGGAGGAGATTGGATTTATACCCCGCCCTCCACTACCCAAAGGAGTCTCAAAGTGGTTTACAATCTCCTTTCCCTTCCCCTCCCCACAACAGACACCTTGCGAAGTAGGTGGGGCTGAGAGAGTTCTTTCAAGAACTGTTCATGAGAGAACAGCTCTGAAACAGCTTGTAACAGACCCAAGGTCACACCAGCAGCTTCATATGGAGGCGTGGGGAATCAAACCCAATTCTCCTAGACTAGAGTCCACGCTCCTAACCACTACACCAAGCTGGCTCTCAGGGGATTAGACAGTTCCACGGAAGAGAGGTCCATCTGTAGCTACAAGCCATGGTGACTAAAGGGAACCTCCACATTCAGAGGCAGTAAACCTGTGAATACCAGTGCAACTTCAGGGGAACTCTATGCCCTGTTGTTTGCCCTCCAGGGGAACTGGTTGGCCACTGTGTGAGATCAGATGCTGGACTAGATAGACCATGGGTTTGCTCTAGCAGGGTTCTTCTTCTTACTTTTTGTTGTTGTTGTTTTTGTTGTTCTCACAGTTGCTATCAATAGGTTACATAGGTCCCGGTCACACCGGCGGGAAAAGCTGTGCCAGAAGTGCGGCTTCTTAGAGCCACACCAAAGGAAAGCGTGGCATTGGGATCAGACGCTTCCCCCAAGCCGCCGCGCATATTCTGTCCTGCGTGATCACATGGCCTGGGGAAGTGAGGCAAAGACGGGCGAGCCAAGGCTGCTGGAGTATTCATGCGCATGTGCAGTCCGGCAGATGTGCATGCGCAGTCCGGCAGTCCCTCGAATAACACGGGCTGCTGGCGCATCCACGATCCCTTGCCTGGCCTTGCTGCAGATCTTCCGGTAGGTACTACATTTTTCCTAGTACCTTTTTGATCCACATTTTTGGCCGGAAGGGACGGGTTGGAGGCGGGTGCGTGACGCTTGCCATGTTGGCATCTGATCATGCCCATTTGATGCACCCTCAACCCGTCCTCTTCGTGGACACATATACTGAGGAGGTAAACTGTGGTTTTAGGGAGAATGTTCAGATGGTGTGCTGGACTAGCTGCCATGAATACGTTAAGATGTAATGTGAAACATCTCATAAGGAAGCAATGTTAAGCTTCGTCTTGAACAGGGATTGAAGTCCAAGACTAATGCGACCAATCAGGTTCAAATGTATATAAGCGGGAAAGATTCTGATTGGTCCTTATTCGCTCAACCTGATAGGTTGATAACTGTATAGTAGGCGTGGCTACTTTAGCCCGGAATGTTTAAATACCGAGCAGCTGCAATGGAAAAGCTGTTTGGGCTATCAGAAGTTGTACCGTGTTAGAGAAGTGATCATCGAGCTGAAATAAACCTGAGTTTTGCTGAAATCACTCTCTGACTATTTTGTTAAGCACCGGACTTAACAGTGGCCCATACTGAAAATATGTTCAGAAACAGAAACTTTTTATGTGTCTCTGTTACCAATTGCTAGCTCTTAATATTTCTATTTCCATCCTATTAAAAAAATAATAACAAGGGATCCTATTTTGTCACATATTGTAAATGATCGTCACATTTTCAAATTCTGGGTGCCTCTGCCCTGTCTGTGCATGATGGATATGTTATATTTCTTGTCTGTTGACATTTGGGTAATTTTCAGTGTGAGGCTAAAATTAATAAGGTCTAAATTGATATTTATTACTATCAACACTCCATTTTGGAAAGAGAAAAAATAAATTAAGGGCATGTTATTACAACAGTCACATATTTTAGTGAATGGCACAGAACATGATTGTAAAGGGTTTTTTTTTTCTATCCCCCCCCCCCCACCCCCACCACCATATTTTCATTGGTTGGAGGACTGAATGCAAGAAACTCCAGCTGCATAACCTTGAGAAGATAAAAGGAATGGTGTCCATCTGCAAATATTGGTTCCAGTGGGGAACCAATTCACCTTTATTTTGAAACAATTCACCTTTGATTGGGAAGATCTGCAGTACCAAAATTCCATTTTTATTTTTACACTTCTATACAGTCAGTTTCTCTATATTTATAGCTACTGATCAGAACTTCGGGGTATCAGAGAAGGTCACGAGTCAGAACTTCAGGGGCATAAGAGAAGGTACATTAGCACTTTGTTGACTTATTCCATTAAAAAGGATGGATGGGAACTGTGATGGGTAGGTTAGGTTCTGCTTCTTCCTAAGAGTGACCAATGAGAGCTGGTGGAATGTTGGTGAGAGACAGCTGGAAAAACAGCAATTGGGAGAGAGAAGTTGGGAGTTGGTAGCTGGGGAGCTGAGAGGGAAAAGAGTGTGGCCGGCTAAGTGAAACTGTGGAGGAAAGCTGCTTCAAGCTGACTGAAAATAGTCAATTTGTAACAAAGGATCCCAATTTGGGGGACAGGACCACTATTTAAAAGTTAAGAACATAGGAGAAGTGTAATGATTCCATGTTTTGGTGTGTGGGTTTCTTTAAATGTTGAGTTTGACTGCAGTAATGTAAGAAGAGTGATAGAGGGAGACAAGTGTGATGTGACTGGCTGATGACTGAGAGTGTGGAGGGATGGCAAGCCTAACCCTGCCTGCTGATGTCCCTGTGAGTGAGAGAGGGCCTGCGGTGTGAAAGGGTCATGGTTCCCTATATATTGTAAAACTGATGAGAAAGTTGACAAGTGTACTTGGAACTTGGATCCTGAGAAGGAGAGAGACTTAGAGGATGGTAGGCAGGCCCCAATTTATGTGACGGCGGCCCTCCTCTGCTCACACAGAGTGCCTACCATCCTCTAAGCCTCTCTCCTTCTCACTCATCGGGACATCAGCAGACAGGGTTAGGCTTGCCATCCCCTGCTGGGGGGTGGGGATTGCCCACTTTGGGGGCCCCTAATCCACTGGCCCGGATCCAGCTGGCAGGGGGAACCCTGCCTTCAAAGTGCTGGGATCACATCAACCAGCCGCCGTGATGACATCACCCAGAGGTGATGTCATTGCACTGAGCTTGTCACTGGGGGGAGGCTCTAGCACTTGCCCCCCAAAAACCTCTATGGTACTGGCCGAACACTAGAGCATCCCGCTGGTGATGTGCCTAGCATGATGACGTCATTTCTGGGTGATGTTATTGTGGTATGTGTGCGATGCACATGCACCAGAAGAGCCAGGAAGGGAAGCTCCATTCACCTGCCAGCAGAAGGTACGGCCTTGGTAACCCTAGACAGGATAGCCCAAGCCCCCTTTAATAACTGGTTTTTACTCACACAGAGTTATTGTGGTTGGGGTCTGAAATGCACACTGCCACCCTTTATTCATATACTAATACATACATAGACCGAGATATAAACGTGTGTACATGTGTTTTTCTTTCCCCAATACATGCAGCCCACATGGTTAAACAAAACAAGAAGTTAACTTTTATTTATGGCATTAACATAACAATAAAGAAAGTAGAAGTTACAGTGTCTCACTTCCACTGGTCGGTCGGTCGGTCTGTCTGTCTGTCTGTCTGTCTGTCTGTCTGTCTGTCTGTCTGTCTATCTGTCTGTCTATCTATCTATCTATCTATCTATCTGGCGCTGATCATGAACCTCCACTGTGTGACACAGAGGGTGCGTTGAGACGGGGGATTTACAACGGTTAGGGTGCCGGTTCCAACCGGTGTACTTACGGGTGTTCACATGGCGAACATCTGCCTCCCGTCCCTAACCATTGTAAATCCCTTTAAACTGTTGCACTCTGCCACTAGGTCCCAAGTGGTGGTAAACTGAGTGCAACAGTTGAAAACGGTGCACCCTGGTGTCTGATCACTCTCCAAACGTTGTACAGCCACTTCCGTCGGAAGCCTGAGGCTTCCGGCTTTCCCCGCCCAGGTTGGGCTTTAAACTTTAAAGGTAAGTCCTTACCTTTAAAGTTTAAATGTAATGGGGGGGTTGAGCATGCGCAAAAATCGCCATTCTCTGAATGGCTGCCTATGTGCATGCTCAAACTGTCCTTTAAAAAAAATTAATAAACGCCGACGCCCGCAGCATGTGAGCGGGCGTCCACGGGAGGGATCCGCAAAATGGAGGGTAAGTGTGATCACGTTTCTGCCGGCAGAAACTGCACCGGTTCCAGCCGGCAGAAACGCCCCATCTGAACGCACCCAGAGTGTTGGACTGGATGGGCCATTGGCCTGATTTAACATAGCTTCTTGGGGCATCCTCACGTATTGGGGAGACTGTTTCTTGGTAGATGATCTTGGTAGATTTCTGCTGCCACCAGGAATAAAATATTCCAAATCTCTCTATTGTGGTAGAATGACCCAGGGTCTGAGCACTTAAGAGAACTATGTGGCCCTGAGGAAGGAATATTCTGATTGCTGGGATAAGTTTAAACAAATAATGATTTATTTAATAAAGAGTGTGGAAGGAGAGATGTCCATGAGAGGATTCTGTGTGTGACATTTGGAGAGAGAGCATAGTCTGTGTGACTATGAGAGTTGAGTCTGTTCTGTGTGAATAAGACAAAGAGTTTAGTCTGTGTGGCTATATATATAAGAGAGAGAGATTAGACTGAGTGTCTAAGCCTGTCAGAGTGTTGGAGTTTGAGAGACTGTTTGTGACGCCAAGCTTTGCCAGTTATATTTACAAGTTCCTTTCTTCAGCAATAGTTCAAATTAACCAGAAACCTATTTTGTTCTTTATTAAGTATAATTTAGGGTTGCCATTCTCCAAGTGGTGGCTGGAGATCTCCCAGAATTACAGCTCGTCTCCATTTTACCGAGATCAGTTCCCCTGGAGAAAATGGCTACTTTAGAAATTGAACTCTGTGGCCTTATATCCAACTGAGGTCCCTCCACTCTCCGAGCTCAGCCTTCACTGGGCTCCACCCTCCAGGGATTTCCCGAGCCAGAGCTGGCGATCCGACCAAGAGTCCACCCTAAGCAGCCGTTTTCTCCAAGAAAAATGGAGGTCTGTCGCCTGGAGTTCAGTTGTCATCCCAGGAGAGCTCCAGGCCCCACTTGGAGTTTGGCAGACCTAATATTTTCTGAAGCTGCCATTTTCTCCAGGGGAACTGATCCCTGCAGACTGGTGCTCAGTTGGGATCCTAGGAGAGCTCCAGCCCCCACCCCCAAAGTCGAAAACCTTGCAGAGCTCTTTCCCCCACCGTTCATCTTAGCGCCTAGCCCTGTGCATCGGACATCTCCATGAGACTCTGCTCCTGCTCCTGCCTCTCATGGGCGGGGCAGGTGGGTAGCGGAAGGTATCCCTGTAGGGTTCCCAAATGCCAGGGGGGTTGCTGGACATCTCCTGGGATTGCAGCTTGAAGCGAAGGATGAAAGAAAACACTGGGAGACAAAGTGTCTGGTTCAAGCAGGGATCCTGCCTCTCGGGAGAGCTGATGCTTCAGGAAGGAAGCCTCCCCCTCCAGTTTAGATTCCCATATTTATTGAGGGTAGGGTCAGAAATTCCATCAATTCCAGAGTTTACACATTGCTAGAGTTTTCCACAAACAGCTGCACTTACTGACTAAACCTCAGTATTTTTCCACCATAGCACCTGGCTGAACAATGACCTCTGGACCCAGGTGTGCCCGGGGTCTGGTGAGCGTGCTCACCAGGTGGTCTTGGTCACACGTAGGCATGTGGTGAAATCAGTGGAATTTCCCTAAACCCTACACAGCTGATCACCAAGTAACAGAGAATGGAGGAAATGGCTGCTTTGAAAGTTGGCATCTATCCCATTGGGGTGTCCTCCCCTCACCAATCCCCACTCTGCCCAGGCTCACCCCCCCAAAAAAATCTCTAGACATTTCTCAACCCAGAGCTGGCAACACTGCTGCCTGCTGATGGAGAACAGTCTGCTGTTCCAGAGCGTTAGAGATGCAGAGAGGGAGAAGGATGGGCCTTTTTCCAGCTCAGGGTTGGCTTTCAGCATCAGGTGATGAAGCAAAGTTCCATCATTGTATACTAAAAAAAAAAAAAAGGCTTCCAACCTGGTTTCGAAATGTTACCCGCCATGAACTTTCAGGGGAGACAAATTTAAATAAATGAAATAAATAATCAAGCAGCATGGAAAAGGAACGGGAGTAAGGACGTCTGGTGTGCTGTCTGATTTCTGGCTTCCACTTCTTTTTTTAATCTCTTCTTTAATTAGCAACACTGATTTAAGGAAGGAAAGAAATCACAGAACGACACGGATCAGCCACAATTTGTACCTTGGAAAAAGGGTAGACAGCTCATTCTTTTAAAAAATGCATGCACCGGAGGCAGGCAAATCCAGGTGCCAAAACAGAGAGAGAGAGGGGAGAGAGAGAGACGCCGTGAAGATGCTGGTGACCTGGAAAAAAAGAAGACAGAAGGGTTAAGATTTGGCCAAATACAGGTCACAGGTTGCCTATAGAGCTTGTGGAGACACACACCTCCCTCTGAGTTTTAAAAGTTTGGGTTTCCACACACACACCCCAGAAGTGGCAGGGAGCCAGTTCAGTTGCCCGCTAGAGTCTATCTATACATCTGCTAATGGCCCTGGTAGGACATCCAGCTAAGGGATTTGGTGCTAGGAAGTCTCCAGGTGATTCCTGGAGACTACCAGAATGCCTTCCAGAAGGGCTCCCAGGATGCTCCTGTGATCTGGACAGACTGGGTCAAGAGGGTGGAGAGAGTAATGTAAAGAGGGTGGAGACACAGGTTTGATAAAAGCCCAAGGAGGAAATGTGTCTTTGTGCTGATTATTCAAAGGGGACTTCTGAGGAATAGTCAGTTGTGTGGCCATCTTTTGCTAGCCATGTGGTCTCCCAGGTAATGGGACATAGATAGGAACTTTGTAACTTTTTAAAGATCAGCAGTACCTGCCCCATTTTAATACCAATTAGGGTATGTCTAGAAAAGGGAACGAGGATTGTGTTTATGACCAATTTTCTTTTGAAAGCCATTTGCTGATCTAGTGCTGTATTTAAGGATGGTTGCAAATATTTTCAGTAAATATATATATTTTTTTACTTTGGTGGTTGGTTCTCAGTTTCTGTGCCACCTGGATTCCCCCACCATCTTGGACATGCTAGGGCAAGAGCCCCCCCCCCTGGGCTGGAAGGAAAGCAGTCAGTGTGCACATGGCTATGTACCCAGGGGAGCCCCAACACAGTTTTTGGTCCCCATCCTAACCAGTCCCTGGGCAGTTGGGAGACAATGAGGCCAGGCCTCAGAACTAAAAAGGGGAACTTGAAGTCCTATTCCTCCCAGTGGGAAATCCCTAAAAGGAGCAGGTGGTGGCAGTGACTACCCTAGTGGAAGGACACAGTAAACCCTTCCAGGAGCTGGCAACGACTAGAAGTGGGTAGGCAGAGCAGGGCCTGCAAGTCCAAGCAGGCCTGTTCCATCACAGAGCTCTCTCTCTCTGTCTCTCTCTGCATTGGAGTAAAGAACCAGAGATGCTACGATTTTCTCCGTGAACATGTTTGATAGTTGAATTTATATTCCACGGAATCAATCAGACATGAGCCAGTAGGGAGGCGCCATGGCTCAATCATAGAGCATCTGCTTGGTATGCAGAACATCCCAGGGTCAATCTCCAGCATCTTTAGTAAGGATCAGATAGCAGCCAATATGAAAGTTGATGTGTTTAGCATATGTTTGGAATACAGAAGGCCCCAGGTTCAATCCCGGGCTTCTCCAGTAAGGATCAGCTAGTAGGTGATGTGAAAGACCTCAGCGTGAGACTCTGGAGAGCAGCTGCCAGTTTGAGCAGACAGTACTGACCTTGATGGACCAGTGGTCTGCTCCAGTATAAGGCAGCTTCATGTGTTCATGTGTTCAGTTGCTGGGCCTGCACAGTTCTACAACAAACAATCTGAATGCTGCCAAACAGGTTTGAGTTGGAACTTTGCAGAACTCTGCATCTGTGAAATTGCTGCCAAGGCGACTAAAGGACACCTCCATATTCAGAGGCTGTGAAGCTCTGAATCCCAGTGCCAGGAGGCAACACCAGGGAAGGCCTCGGCCTCCCTGCCCTGTTGTTGGCCCTCCAGAGTAACTGGTTGGCCACTGTGTGAGAGAGGATGCTGGACTAGATGGACCCTCACTGGTCTGATCCAGCAGGGCTCTATTTACGTTCTTATGAAGACCTTGAGCGCTATGCCCTGTTGTTGACACTCTAGAGGAACTGGTTGGCCACTGTGTGAAACAAGATGTTGGACTAGATGGAACACTGTTCTTATCCAGCAGGGCTCTTCTTATGTTCCTATGTTCTAAACAGACCAATAGGTAAAGGTTTCCCTTGCTCGAAAGCCACTCAAATCTGACTCTAGGGATGTGATGGTCATCTCCGTTTCCAAGCCAAAGAGCCAGTGCTGTCCAAAGACATTTCTGTGGTCATGTGGCCAGCATGACTAGATGCCGAGGCGCACGGAATGCTGTTACCTTCCCACCGAAGTGGTACCTATTTATCTACTTGCAATTTCTTGCTTTCGAACTGCTAGGTTGGCCGGAGCTGGGACCAGAGACGGGAGCTCACTCTGTCATGCGGCACCCGGGTCTCAAACTGCTGAACTACAGATCTACCAGTCTGCAGTTCAGCTTCTTAACTACTTGAGCCACCGCAGCCTTAAACAGACTGATAGTGAGACTCATTTTATGGCAGCTTGATATATTTTAATTAGAAATTCATACAGTTGACAAGAAGGTTGGGAATAGTTGAGAAGCTTTCTTGAGGGGTAACTTGGCCAATATCCACCCCACTACTGATTTCACAGGCAGTACAGAGTGTTTGTCACATTATCTGTTTGTGTGGGGCTATGGTAAAGATGCCCTGACCAGGATGTCCCAGGCTACTCCGATCTCAGAAGATCTCAGAAGCTGATCAGGGCTGGTCCTGGTTAGTATTTGGATGGGAGACCACCAAGGAAGTCCAGGGTTGCTATGCAGAGGCAGGCAATGGCAAACCACCTCCAAAGGTCCCTTGCCTTGAAAACCCTATGAAAACCCATAAGTCAGCTGCGACATGATGTCATTTTCCACCACCAACACCATGGCAAAGATTCACAGGTCTGGCTGGGGCCAGGTAAACTAAGAGTATGCTCTGTAAGGTATGCCAAAATCCTCTGTAATACACAGAAGGCAAAGCAATTCGCAAATGTTTCTCAGAAAGTAGAAAGTTTGAAAACTGCTGAATTCATGCAACAAAAAAAGGCTGTCCCATGAATTTTCATATCTTTCACAAGTTCTCTGGTGCAGTTGTTAATATTCAGACCTGATTGTTAGGGTCATGCCGAGCTCTGGATTTCCTGCAGTTGCCTTATGGATCCAAGTAAGATTTATTCTCCTGTTCTAAACATAGACAGCAGATCATGAGGTGGGGACGAGCACAGACAACCTGTGAGTCGAGTATCAAGGCTGAGGCCATTGGAACCCAGGTCCTTTGGTTGGACGCAATAAAGACAGGTCCCCTGATTGGACAAGTTTGTTTACAGCTTATACGATTTAACCCGATTTGAGATAACTGAGACAGCAGTATTGCTTAAAATGAGCAGATTCAGCAGTGGCAAAGGTGAAATGTGAGCAAAAAATGATTGAACAATAAATGGAATGGAATGAGATTACAATATCAAATAGAGAATAAAGATATAAGTACAGGTTTAAATGGATAGAACACATGGCAAGAAGTGGATATATAACAAAACAAAGAAGAACCAAGAAAATAAAGTTTAGTGGTGTTTGAAAGCACTGACTTGGGAGAGGAGGAAGAGACGCCAGTCCTTTTTTTCTCTAACGTGAAATGTGAAGCAAAATTAGAAGTTCTTCTTTGATTAGGATTCCATAACCTTCCATCTAATTCAAATTAAATTCAGATAGTGTCATTCTCCTAGTGAGGACAATTATCCTGAACTCACCATCCTTCTGATTCCAGCAATATATCTAATTCTGAACATGGCCAGATCTGTAATTACTTAAATCCAGGGATGGGAGCCATGAACAGACAGGACAGGTCTACCTCACAGGGTTGATGTGAAGGGAAGGGTGTAAGCTGCTTTGGGTCCAAATGTGGTAAATAAATAATAAATATATCTGAAGATGGGAGCAGAACATATGTAGGTTGGTTGGTGAGTGGGAAAAAAAAGAAGGAAGCAGGGAAAGTTGATATGGAGGCTGCCAGGAGGTGGGAGAGAAGAAATTTTGTGGGAAGAGGGATACTGAGGAAAGTGATGTTCCCACTGCAAGTTCTTGCAACTGGTAGCCAGCACTATGCAACTTGGCCAGGGGCAGAGAAGGAGGGGAAATAGAAGACATAGGAGGAGATAAAGGTAGGATGGCTGGTAGGTGGAAAGGAGAAAAGGAAGCAGGAAAAGGGGAAAGGATATGGGGACTTTCAGGGAAGGGAAAGAAGAAATAGGGAAAGGGAGAATCAGATTCCAGCACCCTACTTCATGTCCTTGTGGGTTGCCCACTTGTTTAATTTAATTTCTGTTGGGGAATATATTAATGACTGGATGTGCAAACTCTTTTGCAAGGTGGCAAGGAGGTTAGAATGGGGATACATATCTAAATGGGTGTTCTTCCAAGATTACAGAACCCAATGATTGGCATGCCAATTGGCCACACAAACTGCTGAGATCAGAGCTGTACATAAAATAACTTTTTATACATTCAACTGTTAAATTGGTATCTTTTTCCTCTTCAAGTCGAATCCAACCAGTCTTTTTGCAGAACCTCACCCCGTTTCCTGCACTTCTGTAGCCCCTGTCCCACATATCTCTTGGACGTGAAGCTCCCATAGTCCTGAGCATAAGGTTTTTGGTGGCCAAAGAAGGACACTCCTTCCTTTTCCACCAGTAAGCAAGCTGGTTGGATCCAACCCTTCGTTTTTAATTTTACCTGTATTTTTAATAGCATGTTTTGCATGTTTTGCAGCCTTCCTCTCTTCTTGAGAGACAGTTTGGTGTAGTGGTTAAATGTGTGTACTCTAATCTGGGAGAACCGGGTTTGATTCCCCACTTCTCCACTTGCAGCTGCTGGATGACCTTGGGCAAGCCATAGTTCTGTCAGAGCTGTTCTCTCAAGGACAGTTCTGGAAAGAGCTCTCTCAGCCCCACCTACCTCACAGGGTGTCTGTTGTGGGGAGGGGAAGGGAAAGCAGTTTGTAAGCCGCTCTGAGACTCCAAGTGAAGGGTGGGGTATAATTTCAGTTTCTTCTTCTTCTTCTTCTTCTTCTTCTTCTTCTTCTTCTTCTTCTTCTTCTTCTTCTTCTTCTTCTTCTTCTTCTTCTTCTTCTTCTTCTTGTCATTGTAGCCTCTGACTGGCCACTGTGGGTAACTGGATACATCTGTTGTCATGCAGCCACTACAGAGGGCATTGTGAAAGATTTTTAACTTTGACTGCTTTGCTGAACTGTGAAAAGAGTGTGTCTAGGCAATGGGCAGAACTGTAGCCCAAGAGCAGTGTCCTTACACTGGACTATGAAATGTCCTATGGCCAAGGGGAGCCTTGTGCCTAAGCAGCATGCCAAACCAGATATGGACCCCGGGACTACAAGAAGCCTCCTACCTCTGCATCTCCACAGCCATGCCAGCACCAGGATGCATCCCAGCAGCCCTGACCTCCATGCACACATGATCAGAGAAGGAAGCCATGTTCTGCTACAAGACAGATTTTCCTGCATAGGAGCCATGAAAAACTCCCTTCTCCATCACGCAGGCATCCCCCCCCCCATCTTCCTGTGTTAACATCACCAGGAGAAACACAGATTCCTCTCCTGAGTCAGCCGACAACAAAAGAATGTGCCCAACGCACAGACAATAGCGAGCCATCAAGTCTTCCTGCCACCCACCAAGATAATGCCGCTGTCAAAGATCTGGTCGTTAATCCAAAGCACCGACCCTGCAACATGATTGGTGCTCTTCTCCCTCTCCTTTGTCTCACCCCTCTTCCCCCAGAGGTGTCACTCCCAGCCAAACATTAAACTCACAATTGTCCAACCATATGAATCCCTTTTCTGTCCCATTCTTAAAGTTTTCTCAATATCTCCGGAGGACCAGGTGATCAAAGGAGCCCCTGCCTCAGGTCACATTTAAAGATATATAAGGAGAGCTTGCTGTCTTTGCTTGCTGTCTTGCTCTTGCATCTCCTAACTCCATCCTATCTTGTTGGTTCCATTCCTTGCCGTTTGGAACTTCTACATGTGTGTTGCTGGTCAACTCACAGCCCCTTCCCTTATTTTATCCCTTTTTCATGGCAGAATCAACTCGTCTTGCTGGACAGGTAAAGTATCACCCCACCGACGATACTTCCTGCTAACGCAAATGTCTCTGTACTTTTCCACTCTGAATTCTTAGTTCTGTATTCTGTGTGTGCATGCTTGATTTCATGTTTGTATGTTTGAGAACCTCTAGTAAAGAAATCACTGCTTTAGTAATCTTGCCTCAGTGTCTATTCCTGGGTCCTGGAAACTCTAACTCCAGTATTCACAGGTTATGGTCCTATAATTAATGCCTTTTGCCATTTAATACTCATAATTCCCCACATTTATTACTAAAATAAGGCAATTTGGCTAACACTTCTGGCCCACTACTCCTCACACTGAAAGGTAGACTGGCCCCCACTGTCCCACTACCAGGAAAGTCAGTGGAAAGGGAAGTGAAATGAAAGGACCAGTCTGGAATACAGGAAGACTTCTTTGTAGGCAGCAGTGGGTAGGAGATCAACTGCTTTGTAACCCAGCCTGTCTTCTTCCCTCTCTTCTCAAGGTCCTCCAAGGCATTCCCAGGTCTAACTATGCATATGTTTGGTCTGGGCAAACTTACGGTAGACGAGTGGCCTGTTGTCCAGTGGTGGCACGTCAGTTGTCCCCCTTCTGTTTGCTTGCCAGATGAGTTTTTCTCCTGATAATAGAACACAGTGAATAAAAAATAGTCCAGTTTGTAAACCATTTTGTGCCTTTAAAAGCAAAGGAATTTGCTTTAAAGCCTTTGCAGCACTAGACCTGCAGCCAACGTCAGCTTTCATTTTCAGCTGAGCAGCTTCCACACATACTGCTGTCATCTTTGGCTGCCTTGTTTGCTCCCTTTTCACTCCTGGTGTCCTGATATCCTCTCAGCCAGAGAGATGGAGAGAGAGGGTAGAGAGAGACCAGAGCTCTGCAACTTGGGTGGAATTAACATTTCTGTTGGATCTGTCCCTTGACACCTGTGACAGAATTAAAGGCTAGTGGACAGCAGCAGGTAAATAAAGATGCTGCTGAGTCACATGACTGAGAAGGGAGGGGGCCTTTTGGCTTGGAATTCTCAGAGAGTGACAGATAACGGTGGACAACTGACAGTTGGGAGCTGACAGTTGGGAGTTAGAAGAGAAGTTAGCAGAGAGCGGTCAGCTAACTGGGTAGCTCTGAGGTGGAACAAAAACCTCTGTGGATTTGTGGAAGCAGCCTGATATCAGTTTGAGTAGAAAACTGTCACTGAACAAAACTCTGCACTGGTACCCTCTAAAGGAAAGAGGAGAGTGGACAGAGAGTGAACAGTATAAGACCTCAGTGGTCACAAACACCAGAAACATTGCTCCAAAGGAACTTGTAGAGATGACTATAGAAAGGGCTAAGGACCTGGAGGAGTCTGGAAAGCTGGAAAGGTGCCCAGTTAGACTCAAAGGGTCCAGACAGATTAAGTCCAAAGGTTAGCCACAAAACAGTTACTGGAGAGTGGGATCATAAGTGTGTTTGGTGAACTGAAGAACATCTCTGTAAAACTAAGAGTGATAAGCCTACAGTCTATGTGAAGGCAAAGTAAAAAGTTATATTCTACAAGGAAACAAAATATCCTATGTACAGATATCCCATCACCCTGTTGGGTTTTCTGAAAAATAAAGAAGCTTACTGTTTGACTTTTACAAATACTGGTGCCTGACTTACTGGTGAAAGAATTATACTGCGCAGTTGTCCTTCATATATCCATAAATTATATACCAAAAAAGGTTTATAGTGACCTGGTCAGATACAGTATAGTGAGAACTGATCAGTCACATCATAAGTAAAAATCTAGTACAACTATAAACCTATATGGGCAGTGACGCCACAGCTCAGTCACCCCAAAGGCCTGGGAGAGGGCGTTGGGTGTTATAACACCTTTGCTCTTCCATTTGACCCTACAACTCTGTCCCTGGTCACATATATTCTATACCCTTTAATCCCACTGAGCTCTACCTCTTAATCTCACTGGTCTTGTCCCTGGGTGGACAGATCATGGGCTGAACTCTGTCCATGGGTGGTGCCTTCCTCCCCTGACCATTATTAATGGAATTTGGTGGAAATAATGCTATTGAAACTAACACCTATTTTTATGTTAATTGCATATAAAGGACATATAAAAAAGAACATAAAACACACACACAAAAGTGAAAATCTCCAAAGAATATAAGACAAAAATGGACTTCTTGATCATGCACAGATTCTGCATCTGTAGCCCAAAGTATTCACCTACAGAAGAAGGCTGGATTCCGAGCATCTGTTCTGCTAATGGCAATGTCTTCCCGCAGTGCCACACAGTAGAGGGAGAAAGTGTTAATGTTAGCAGACTAGATCCCCATGATCTAAACCCTTTGTCTCCATCAACTACAACTCTGCTGTGAAGTGGATAATTCTGCTGCCCCACTGTGTCAGATGTGGTTGGATTATTCAGTCACTCCTGAGTCATGGATTCAGAACAACATGACCCAAGAAGAGGTTTATACTGCATCTCTGAATGGGAGACAGTTCTGGGCCTGCCTCCTTGCAATCCAGTGGCACACTCAGAACAGTGTGTCATCCTCAAATAGACAGGGAAGGCTCATGTGTAGGTGGGTAGGTCTTAATTCGACATACTCTATAAGTAAACATTTCTGAATGTAAGGATGAAATGTGCTTCCAGATTTAATTAAGGGGAGAAAAGGCATGCATCTGTTTGAGAGAAACGAGTCTAGTGTGATTGGTAAATAGTTCTACCTAACAGTGCTACTTAAGAACATGTCACTGGATATGATAGGAACTGTGCCAGGCATTTGTGGAACGTGCATACAAATCCACTGTCCTATAACCCTACTATGGTAGTAGATATACATTAATGTGGATAATACTTGCAGAAATAACCAGCTAGGAATTTTCTTCCCAAATGTAATTAACTAAAATGCAACCTCAACTTGCCCTATCCATTAATTTAAGAACACCAACTAACGTGAATGAAATTTCTTCCAACTTCTAATAATAATGGACTAGACCATTTTCTTTAGAAGTGCAACAGTGTTCGATGCTACAGTGTAATTTCAGAATCCATTTCCTCATGTTCTCGTTAACTTTTTATTCCCTTGAAAATAGCATTGATACCTTTATATTCCACAGATCCCCCTAAGGAAGCTTAATGTGAAATGTGTAGGGGTTATTAATATCTTGGAATAACATTTTCTTCCTGTTGCACCATTCTTTGCTCTTCATCTCTTCACTTCAGTTGGTGCAGTCCTTCATTTTATTCTCATTTACTCCCTTGGGGCACCACGAGGAACACATGACTCAGTAATGTACCTGACAGAAACATCATCCGCCCGCAATGTTCATGTTCACATGAAACAGGTCATTCTGATACAAAGCAAACACACACACACACACACAGAATCTCATTGATAATGATCGATCAGAACATCGAATTGAGTTGTAAAAGCTGACATAGGATTTAAGCTCAAGTATATAGCAGCCTGCCCTACTGTACTGCACTAGACACTGGGCTGATTGAAGCGTTTGCAAATGAGAATTTTAGTTGCCTCTAGAATGGGGAGACATGTCTGAAAGTTGTGAGCTAGGATCCCTCAGATGAGGGGTTCAGTCTGTGAGAATGTCTTTCCAATTGGTTGGGAGACCAAAAGGTTATAGGAGAAAGTGCCATTTCCACTGAAATCAATGGGATCATCACTTGAATATGACCCTGAACACATGACACAGTAATTTTAAATAAGCTAAACAGAGTTTTATTTTATTTTTTAAATGAGCTGAATCCAAGATTTCAAGGCACATCAACAATTTTAAACATGATTTAAGCAAAATTGAACCCCCAAACTGAAAACCAATGGCAGGGGTCATCAGCCTTTTTGTGAGGCCACCTTAGGAATTCTGACAGAGGATGATGGGCACAATCACAAAATGGCTGCTGCAGGAGGTGGAGCCAACCACAGCATGGCTGCCAGAAGAGGTGGAGCCACACACTCAAGGGAAGCCCAAGTGCCAGGAAAAAGAGAGATAACTTTTAAAATATGCTGGATAGGTGAAGTGAGAGAGAATCAAACCAATACTGTGGTGGCAGCTGCTGTTGAAACTATATTATTTTAACCTGCACAGCCAATCAGATCTCCAATGGCCAATCAGAAACCCTACTGGGCTAGAGCCCCACCTGGCCCCACCCACTTTCTAAAAAAATGATTGATGGGCACAAGGAAATGCGTCAGCGGGTGCCACAGTGCCCATGTCCACCATGATGGGAACTCCTGACCCATGGCACGTGGTTGCTAACACATAGTTTATAGAAGGCTATGGAGCTACAAAAATTCTTTCTACTGTGTTCATGTACAGCTTCCATTATGGGATCTGTCTGAAAGACTTGCCTTTTACAATCACTATAAAGTAAAAAAACAACAACAACAACAGCTAAAGCTAGCAATTGTGCACTGTAAAGCTCAAGGCTAAGCCCAGAGAGAACAAAGAAAAAAAATGGAAAGGAAGCATATGTACACCGCTAAGAACTATCCTTAAAATATGACACAAACACTGCTGAGAAATTGCAATTTTACAGTGATTTTCCCCCCAGCTTGTAATATTTATGTAGCTTTCTGGAGTGTTCAAAGAACTTGACACACATTATCTCAGTTGCTCTTACAATGCCCCTTGAAGAAAGGTTAGCGTTATTATCCTACCGATTGCAGGCAGGTGGGGGGAGGCTAGGTCTGAAAGACAGGAGCTGGCAGACGGTCTTAATAAGACTTGGGAATTCATGGGCAGATCTCTCGCTGTGTTGTCTACTGCAGCCACGGACAGTCCCAATTCAGTTCAGATCGTGGCATGGAGAACACAGGTCAAACCCATGTCATTGTCCTCATCACTCACACATACTCACAGGCTGCCCCAGTGCACCTTGTGTTTTAATCATGTTGGGCAAGTAGCATCCCCAAGGCACAGCTGAAATTCCAGAATAGATTGGGGGAGGGACGACTTTTCGTTTCCTGATTGCTATTTGTAGTTTCCTTGGTCACATTATCAGAAGACAGGAGTTACTGGAAAAGACAATAACGCCAGTAAAAGTGGAAGGCAGCAGGAAAAGAGGAAGATCCAGAATCAGATGGATTGATTTTATCAAGGAAGCAACAGCCCTCACTTTTCCAGACCTGAGTAAGGCTGTTAACAACAGGACATTTTAGAGGTCATTAATTCATAGGGTCACCAAAAGTCAGAAGCAACTAGACAGCACTTAACCCACACACATGAACATTTGCAGTTTCAAAACAATTATTTATTTGCTTCATTGATGTTGTTGTTGTTCAGTTGCACAGTCGAGTCTGACTCTTTTTGACTCCATGGACCACATCATGCCAGGCCCTCCTGTCTTCCGCCGTCCTCTGGAGTTTGCTCAATTTCACGTTCATTAATTCCCTGCCTGTAATCCCAATTGGGAGAATTGTCCAAGAGGATATTTCTGTGGAGTTAATACAGCTATTAGGGATGGGCCCCAACTACATTTGTGTGGTTCAATTTGGTTTGTGGTTCATGGCTGAACCATGAACCAGACCATGAACCGATAGGCTGGTTAACAAACTGAACCAGCTTGTATTAGTTTGTGAGCCATTTAAAATTTAAACCCCTGCTTATTGGTCCTCACAAAAAGTGGTGAGGACCAGAAAGCAGAGGTTTAAATGGCTCCAAGCCATTTCACCCCCTGCTTTCAGCTCGCTGTGGCTTTTGGCAGTGAGCAGAAAGCAGGGCCATTTAAACCACTGTTTTCTGATCTTCGTGAACCACCATGAACTGCATCAAAATTCAAGGAAGTTCATGGTGGTTCTGCAGTTCACAAACATTGTTTCACGAACCATGAACCAGCCAAACTTCATGAACTTTAGTTCGTAAGCTGGTTCATGCCTATCCCTAATGGCTAAACTATGATGGAATGGTTCAGGGAGATGTTTGATAAAGAGAAAGGAACTGTGTGGACTATACCACTGCATACAGGACATATTACACACTCTTGCCTTAGAATTTAAGAAGTGCCTCAGCAGCCTAGACCAAGATGCTTTGTATGAATCTTAGCAATCAATCGGAATTTGGTATGATCCACTAGAAACTCCCCCCTGTTCCTGCAGAAGCCCATGTTCTGTTGTACCCACTCCCCATTTTAGATAGAAAGCATCATTTCCTACTAACTAAGGAATAAAAGTATTGTACCATAACGTGATCTACAAATAAAAATGTCACTCGAGTTCTCAAAAACAAGCCCACAGTATAAGCCCAGGGACTCTGAATCCTCACCTTCAAGGCAAGTCAAGAAGGATAGAGTACAGAATTCTTCTCTGGATTGGGTTACACCTTACCACAACCCAAATTATCAGCTGCTGCTGCTGTAGAAACAGATGGTGGTGGGCCAGCTGACTTTCCAGGAGGAAGGAAGGGTCTGTATGCCCCCCCCAATCTTTTTTTTCTCCCACTGGACATTCTTGGAAACATATTCCTAATGGGAACTAAATTTCTACATAATCTTGGGAACTACATTTCTTATGGACCACCTGACACTGTGCAGGGTTGCCAAGTTTGGGTTGGGGAATTTCTGGAGGTTTGGGATTGAGCTGGGGAAGAGCATAATTTAGAGAGGGGAGGGTTCTCAGCAGGGATATGATTTCATAGAGTCTGTCCTCCCTCCAAAGCTGTCATTTCCTCCTGGGGAAGTGATCTCTGTAATCTGGAGATCAGTTGCAATTCTGGGAGAGCTCCAGGCTACACCTGGAGTTTGCAGACAATGAAGAAAACACAACGGAATTTAAGTTGTTTTTCATAAACATCTTTCTCCTCGGAATGCACTAGACCTGAACCATGAGAGCATGATTTAATTTAGGGCAAGTCTAGATAGTACAAACTTTCTCTTTAAATGTATGATCTCTGTTTTGCCTCCTATTAGTAATTAAGATAGTGTTTTTATGTAATGGGAGCAGTTTCGTAGGATACTATGAGCATGTTAAGAATTTGTTTCATTGAAGTGGGAAGAATGTTGAGTGTTAAGTTCATGGATTAGTATTGTGTAGGTATTTTTAACTTTGTGGTAACTTTGTGGCAGGCTTTATGGAGTTTTCATGCTATCTTTAGTGGCAGGATAAGATGGTTATTTGTTTATATTGTTTTTCCTCTCTTTTCAGTGACGTGTAAACTAATATTATTCATGCAGCACAGCAGTCATGTGAAATGAGAATATATGCAAATTCCGTTGTGCGCGCGCGTACATCTCGATTAGCTGTTGAAGAAATACTCCTCACTGCAAAACAGCAGTTTAAATATATATTTTCATAATACTACATCACGGCTGTTTTCTTCATTGTCTGCATCCTTCCTGTGATCTCTCTGTTGTTTCTACACCTGGAGTTTGGCAACCAATTAGTTGTTCCTCCCCACCAATGCCTTGGGGTGTAGCTACATGATATGCCTGACATGGGTTGGGTCATAGATGTGCAAACTGGGAGCTAGAGAAAAGAGTGAAAAGCCTTCCTGTTGCCCTTTCTGCTGATGAAAGCGAGGAAGGGGGGAAAGCAGAGGTTCCTTCTCCACCACCCCCCCACAGTGCTCCCTCACAGCACTGAGTGAACAAGCATTCTCCCAACATATGTCTGAGAGCCCGTAACCCAACATGTATCAGGCATACTATGTAGTTTGGCCCCTAGACATGCAGTGCTTGAGACGCCCATCAGAAATGCACGTCTTAATATCATGCATCCCAGAAACTACATTTCCCAACTGCACAGAACAGGGAAGGGTAAGAAGAAGGAGGAAAGAAAAGGGTAAGAAGACTCTTCTCTCTTCCTGTCTAGCCCTCCTGCTGCCTGAACATTTATGGGGATAGCTAGAAATCTACCGTAGTGCAACTCTGTTGTTTCCAGAATGTGACTTTGGTCCTCATTTTTCGTTGTTGTTGTTTAATGCCATCTATGAACAAAGGTGGCAGAAAGGCTACCTGCCAGAAAGGCATTTTCAAAGTCACACAATGCAAACATTTCACTGTCAAGATCCATTATAAGGGGAAAGTAAGTGGCATTCCAGTGAAATTGACACACACCGTGACATACACAGTATACAGGGGTGAAGTGTGTATTACTAAGTCAGATATAAAATTGGAGCCCACAGGAGCACCTGTCGATCATCCAGATTAAGAGGTATGTAACCTGTAGGAGATCCTACCAGCAGGTTATTTTTTAAAAAGAGAAAAGCTTCTAAATTTTTGATAACGGCATTGCAAGAAAGATCAGGTTGCATTAGGTTAAACATGTCTTGCAATGTGACATAATATGATATGACCTGACAGAACCAGATGAAAATGTCATGTTGCATCTTGTGTTTAAAAGAAGACGACTTGCATTTCTTGAAACATTTTAATGTAGCTTTGTCGAAAGAGCTCTGAATAGGAGTTGCTGCTGTTGTATGGGAAAGATAAATGCAACTTATGCTTGTGAATGGCCCTTTGCACAATTATAGAAACACAGAAACATAGAGCTGGAAGAGACACCAAGGGTCATCTAGTCCACCCCCTGCACTCTGCAAGACATTCACAGCTACCCTCCCTTCCTCCAGTGATTCCTGCTCTATGCCCAGAGGAAGACAAAAAATCTCCAGGATCCCTGGGCCAATCTGCCCTGGAGGAACATTCCTTACTGACCTCAAAGTGGAGATCGACAAGAGCCAAACACTGGCTCATCCTTTCCTGCCCTCCCTCTCACGATCTCCCTAAATTCACAGAATCAGCATTGCTGACAGATAGCCATCTAGCCTCTGCTTAAAAACCTCCAAAGAAGGAAAGCCCACCACCTCCCGAGGAGGCCTGTTCCACTGAGGAGCCACTCTGTCAGGACGTTGTTCGGAATGTTTAGCCGAGAATTCTTTTGATTTAATTTCAACTGGTTGGTTTTGGTCCAACTTTCTGGTAACATTAGGTAACATTACAAAAGCATGAAATACAGTGTGATTAAAACACAGACTAGGGAATGGAAAAATCAGGCATGCAGGCTTGGGGGGGGGGTCACTAAATGGAGACATACTCACCACTCATCAAGCAAGTAAGACATAAGTGGCGTGACCCCTGTGCATGCACACTCTCTATGGGCACAGCTGTACATACTGGAAAAACTGAATGAGTGACTCAATGAAGCCTTTTCCCCTCCCTTTTCTATCCCCGCAGGGTCCTCAGCACACAGACAAGAAAACTATGGCAGAGGCAGCCATTACTTTCAACAGAAGGATGATGGACCTCCAACCACTAGTGAGGGAAAAGAAGGATGGGTCCCCTTTGGCCATCCCAAAATGCTGGGCTGCAGAGAATGGCCCCCAAGGCCCGGTGAGATGGGGGCTGTAGCAGGGTGTGGAATGGATAGGGTGGCCAGATGCAGGTTGGGAAACTCCTGGAGATTGGAAGATAGAGTCGGAGGAGGACACTGGGGCACAGTGCCAGAGCAGCCATTTTCTCAAGGGGAACTGATTCCTGAAGTCTGTGGATGAGTTGTAATTCAGGGGGAATGCCAGGTCCCACTTTGAGGCTGGCATCCCTATGGGGCTTGTGACAGGACTGGGCATCTTCCAGGCAACCTGTAGCACTGGGGCCCATAGTAAGCTGGGTAATAAGAACATACGAGAACATAAGAACATAAGAGAAGCCAGTGCTGGATCAGGTCAATGGCCCATCCAGTCCAACACTCTGTCACACAGTGGCCAAAAATACCAGGGGCCATCAGGAGGTCCAGCAGTGGGGTAAAGGTCTAGATTCCATTAGTCTTGTTCTCCAAGCACATGCCAAACTCTCAAGTCAGTTTAGGGTGGCTTTAAAAATTGCTGGAGATTTTTTTGTGGGGGCGCCTGGGAAAGGAGGGCAGGGACCTCAGTGGGGTATAAATCCACAGAGTCCACCCTTCAACGCAGCCATTTTCTCCAGGGGAACTGAGTTCACCTTCAATACAAAAAAAGTATTTATTGGCAAATGTCAAGTTATCCAAACAGACAGCAAGCAACTATAGAGGTAGCAAGGAGAATTTAAATATAAGCCATTAAACAATTTTCAATTGGTCCTTGATTACCAAACTTAAAAATGCGGCTACTTTTTCAGTTATTTCAGGTCATGAGTTCATCTGCAGATCAGGAGCTCTCCAGGCCCCACCTGTAGGCTGGCAACCCTAAATATTAGCCGTTATTATGACCACCATGCATAACAACACTCTTCAGATCGCATAAAACACTCTTCCTGGCTTGCAAATACAACTGGGTGCTCCATCAGCCACCCCCCCATTAGCATTAGGGCTTGTCTTAAGGAACACCTTGGCTTAGCTGACTTGCTGCTAATCCTTGCTGGCTTGGCCAGGCCCCTGGGCCATTAGTCCACCCTGTCTCCACCTGGGCATGCTTTCCCAATCCCTACTCAGAGCAGGCATCTTGGAGCTGCTTGTCTACCCTTTGGCTTCCGCCAGCAACTGGGTTTTCCTTATACTGGCCCCAGATAAGTGGGTTCCCTCATGGGCCAGCCTCTGTTACGGGACTGTGGTGGTGAAAAGTGTCATCAAGTCTCAGCTGATTTATGGTGACCCTCATGGGGATTTCAAGGCATGGAACATTCAGTGGTCCATGTCATGACATCTCCCACCCAGAGCTGACCCTGCTTAGCTCCCGAGATGTCATGAGTGGACTAGTGTGGGCTATCCAGGCCAGGTACAGGATTATACTGAACTGGAAAAGCTGTCTGGATCCAGCACCTTGTTGGCCTCCCAGATATGTCTTTCAGCCGTCTCTTTTCTTCTTAGGGCAAAGACCAACCAAGGGAGGAGAGGAAGGAAAAAAGCATTGAGTGTGGTGTAGTCAGGGCTCTTTTTCCAGGACCTCTTTGACAAAAAATATTCTTTAAAATGCTTAAAAGTTCATGAGTATTCAGTATACGGATTGAAAACTTCATTTGCCGCTTGAGTGTCCTGGCACCTCTTTTTTTAAAGAAAAGCCCCAAGTGTAGTGATTGAGAGTGTTAGACTAGTATCTAGTAGACCCAGCTTCAGATCCCCCACAGGTGCCATGGAATCTCACTGGGTGACCTTGGGGCAGTCACAGTCTCTCAGCCTGACCTACCTCACAGGGTTGTTGTGAAGATAAAATAGAAGACAGAAGAATTATGTAAGCCAACTTGGGCCCACCTTGGGGAGGTATAAATGAAGTAGACAGACAGAAACCTTTATTGGCATATCAGAGATAAAAGTACATTAAAATTCAGGAATACATCAAAAATGTGGCTGTCATACAAACAAACAGACAGCGAGAAAGAAAGAAAAACACTGATCAGTTTATTGTTTCCCTGATTTGAATTGCAGATTGAAGAAAACAGGCCACATTAAAAGTTATAGAAGAGTTTTGCCCCGAGAGTAGCAACTGGACTTTGACACCCTCAGGGAGACCACGCCATGTAAAAAGAAGGTAGTCCAGAAATCTATCCCATGTCTTAGTATAAAATATAAACAAAGTAAATAAATAAATAAGGTGTTTCCTGTCGGGTAGTCCCGCCATGGTTTTTTTCCCCTGACTCTGGAATGTGTAATGCTCTGCACCTGCTTCTCGCTTCTGCTTCTTATCTAGCCATTGGCCTTGAGCGCGCATGGCTTCGGCGCAAAACCTCTGTTGCCTCCCGCTCACCTCTGAACCGTTAACCAGTTCCCCACACTCCACATTAATTGCTTATTGGCTCCTAAGTGTCAGGGGGTGTTGTATGAACCCACTATAATTACTATTGCCATTTTGTATGCCTCATTCCTGACTCAGAGAGTCTAAGATGACTTCACCTTGCTCTGATCAATAAAGCTGAACCTGTTTAAGGACCTGCTGTTGATGCTGAGTTATTGAAGTACCAGGCATTTCCCCCTGTTTGGGGGGATTAATTTTAAAATACTTTACACTCTGTTGCACTAGTGAATACCATTAACACTAGTTTTACAGGACTTTATAGCACTTTAAAAAATCTGCAAAACTTGTTTGACCAGAAGTGACAAAAAGAAACAGTTTGAACAGTGAAGAAAAGAGTGTGGAAATGATTCATCTGTCATCTGCCCTTCAACTCTCCACGCAACTCTCGTGTGCAGTTCAGATCCATTTTTAGCATGATGCGTTCTGTTCTTCGGCATCTTTCAGGTTAAAAAAAAAAGAACAAACTGCAGGAATCTGAGGCCCTCGTGTATTTGTAGTTGGTGTATTAACTTGCACAACATGCCCGTCAGCTCTGTTTACAGTCATTTGATGTTATTTGAGGACAATTTAAGAAAAGAGCTGCATACCAAAATTTCGTTCAAATTCACAGGTCTACAGTATGTGGAAAACATTTCCACTCAGCTAGGAAAATATTTATGGAAGTCCCCCCCCCCCAAAAAAAAGATCATGTATACAATTATGGCAAGTGTTTAGCAACCAAAAATAAGGTTTGAATTTTCCCACTCTTTTTAGAACATGGGTGCCAAATTCAAATGTGTTAGAGCCATGGCCATGCACCTTAGATGGGACAGAGGTGGGGTTTTTGTTTGTTAACTAATTAATTTACTTCATGTTCCCCACCTTTCTCCCCGATGGGGGACCCAAAGCAGCTTACACGTTCTTGACTCTTGCATTTTATCCTCACGACCACTCTGTGAGGTAGGTTAAGCTGAAAGTGTGTGATTGGCCCAAGGCCACCCAGTGAGTTCCCATGGCAGAATGGGGATTTGAACCTGGGTCCCCCAGATCCTGGTACTACCCTCTGACCACAACACCACCCGGGCTCTCTTCTGTTGGCACAGAGGTTAGGCCTTGAGGGCATGTGGCCTCCACCCTGTGCGGGGGGAAAGGACAGCAGAAAAGTCAGACACAGATACAAGAGAAGATGCTTTTGGAGGCACAGAAAGGCCTCTGCTGAAAACTGAACTGAAACACCTCCAAGTGTACCTCTTTAAGGTGCAGGGCAGCAAGTTCCTTTGACTTCAGAGGCACTGAACA
Source organism: Gekko japonicus (assembly GCF_001447785.1). NCBI lineage: Eukaryota > Metazoa > Chordata > Lepidosauria > Squamata > Gekkonidae > Gekko > Gekko japonicus. Next base: position 313,387 of record NW_015160256.1, read on the forward strand.
GTTAAAAAGCAGCTTCTCTTCTAATCACTATACACACACACACACACACACACACACAGGGCTATTTTTGGACAGGAACGCACAGGAACGGAGTTCCGGCTGGCTTCCAAGTTGGCCACGCCCAGCAGGAACTCATTAGCATAATAGGCCACACCCAACAGCAGAAACTAATTAGGACTGGCTACAATTAGGGGTGCGTGGCCTAACAATCAAAGGAGTTCCTGCTTTAAAAAAAAAGCCCTGGGTTTTGTCAACAAACAAGGTAAAGAGAATAAGAAGCAAAAGGTGGGTGTGGCTGGATGACCACACTTCTGGTAATATGGGGGTGTGGCCTAATATGTGAATGAGCTGTGCTGCCGGACAACTGGCTGCCCGGATTTACCTGTTGCTGCTTTGTTGCAGCGAGGCAAGAGAGCTTGGCTCAGTGGGGTGGTTTCCATCTCCCTGCAGCTGCATTGGAAGGGAGCCTTGTGGCCCCAGTGGGGGGGGCAGTGTGCTAGCAGGCCCGGTTGCAGCCCCGGCCAGTAGGTTTGCCAACTCTAGGTTCCGAAATACCTGGAGATTTGAGGGTAGAGCCTTGGAGGGTGGGGTTTATGGAGGGGAGGGACCTAAGTAGGATATAATGCTCTGCAGTGTACCTTCCAAAACAGGCATTTTCCCCAGGCAAAGTGGAATAGATGATGATGATGATGGGAAATAAGTGATTCTTGTAGTCTGGAGATCAGTTGCAAATCCAGGAGCTCTCCAGCCCGAGGTGGAGGTTGGCAACCCTACTGGTCAGGTAGTCATTGGCTGCCATGTTGACCAGCCAGTCAATCACTGGCAGCCTGGGTCACTTAGGAGGGTCAGGGCCTTGGAGGACCTGGGAAGTAGGGTTGCCGGGTCCCTCCTGGCAACTGGGGGGAGATGGGGGGGCTTACCAGGAGTGGGAGGGAGGCCCATCCAACACTGCAGTGATGTTGTCTATGTCACCTCCAATGTGACCTGGAAGAGACACCATGACCCCATTGGTGAAGAAACACCATGACCCCTGGCCCCACTGGTGGACCTCCTGATGGACCTGGTATTTTTGGCCACTGTGTGACAGAGTGTTGGACTGGATGGGCCATGGGCCTGATCCAACATGGGCTTCTCTTATGTTCTTATGACACAGCAACATCGGGGCAACACTCTGATATTTGGGCAAAAACTCTATGGTAAATTTGGCTTCTACAAAGAGTCACATTGGAAGTGACGTAGACATGTCACTGCAATGTTGGCTGGGCCTCACTTTTTTGGAGGGTAAATCCTTCCCATTTGTGAGCTGATTGACAACAGGGTGGTGGGGCACGTGTGGTGGGGAGCCGTCCTCCCCCCCCCGGGGGGGGGGGTCTGACAACCCTACTGGGAAATGAAGTCTTCTCTTCAGTTTACTAAAGTTGACTGTTCTTGCATCTGGGCCAGGTCTGTATTCTGTGTGTGTGTGTGCGTGTTTGCATGAAAAAAATTGTCCAAGTTGAAGTGACACCACCATTTCAAAGGTTAATTTTATACACACATCTGTAGGAAGGAGTAGCGCAGCAGGGCTCTCATTCCAATGGAAGCAAATGCTTTGCTGCTATGGAAACAGGATGAAATCTCTTGATGGGGGATAAAATGAGCCTTTGTCACCAAAGGAATGTCACAATAATAAGAAGGGGGGGACCCAATGGTAATTTCAAATAAAATGGAGGAGGGTGGGGGGAAAACTGGCTAGTTATTTAAATACAGGCATGGAAACAGAGATAATGAGTAGTCTGTGTGGAAACAGACAGTGGAATGAGGGTTTTTAAAATATATATATGTGTGTGTCTGTCTGTGTACAGCTCTGGCAACCTGCCACCCTTCGTCTTGGTCGGCAGTGACAAACTCTCCTAGCTAGTGACCCATGCAAAAACACCCAGCATAGTTTACTCTAGGCCGCTGGTAACCGCTCCGCAACTGCATGCATTCCTTCAGGTGAGCCTGACAGATTTTGACATGCACACAAAATACACCCACAGCAAGCTCACTGTATAAATTTCTGTGACATTCACACAGGCGTCCTGAGTCTGGCATCTATTTGGTGCTGAGGGCCTATTCTTTTTGTGACATTTACAGAGAGGCTGGAACACTTCCTCAAGGAAGGTGACATCTTCTCATGCCAGGTAGAAATGTTAAGCTCCACACAAGAACATATTCTGGTGAAAGGTGCTGGTGTACCTGGTGTGCTGGCAACATTCTCCAACCGGGAAGAATTAAGACAGGGATTCCTCTCACCCTCTTTCTTTTGTTGTTGTTGCTGCAAAGCTTTCCTTGAGACATTCAAGCCAACTTTGAGCCCTTTATTTTGGCTTCAGTTCAGGAAAAGTATCCCAGTACTACGTACCCTGGAGGGAACTCTGTCCATCTGATTAGAATAGTCTTCATTCTCCTAGTCTGAGACTCTAAGGGTCATTTGGTTGTACAAATGGCAGAATGTGTGGGCTGATCCCGTTGGTTTCAATGTCTCCCACCCAATCTGGAAGAAATTTTCAAGAAGTGTAGCTTTTACTGAACCCAAAAGGCTCCAGTTGGGGTTGAATTCTGGATTAGACTGTCTGGTCAAAAGTGGATCAAGCGGGTCTTCGGGCAACTGACTCCCACCCCCTTTCAGATTCCACTCTACCCTGAGGGCCAAACTAGATGAGGCAGTGCCCCAAATTCGCCACCATTTTGTAGAGTAAATTCCTATTGGGAAAATCCTTTTAACATTACCACCGGGGCTTGTGTGTCAAGATCACCAATGGCATGGGAGGAAGTGGGACTACTGTCCCCCCCCCCCGGATTGGGAGAAGTTTTGTTTTGTTTAAAAAACCCAACCTGTAGCATTGGCTGTGGCACCATGTCACAAGAAAGGAAGGAAGGAAGGAAGGAAGGAAGGAAGGAAGGAAGGAAGGAAGGAAGGAAGGAAGGAAGGAAGGGGAGAGGAAAGGGAGAGGAAAGGAAAGGAAAG
>NW_015160256.1:316418-323068 GCF_001447785.1 Gekko japonicus
GAAGGAGAGGTGTGGGATAACTCTATGACTTGCCAGAAACTCTATGATTTTACCATAGGTTTTACCATAGAGTTTCTGCTGATTCCTACAGTTACTTATGTCCCTTCCAGTTTTTACTGTTAGTGATGTGACGCCACAGTTGGCCTCAGCTCTTCAGTCAGCACTGCCTGGTAACGCAAGGTATTACTTCCAAAGGTGTTACTTCAAAGATAGTTACAGGGGTACAGCTGCTCTTATAGCAGAGCGGTCTACATATTTCTCAATGGAACCCTCCCCCCCTTCATCTCCCTAGCTGTTAGTCTTTGGCTCCATGCATGCAGTGGTGTGTTCACTATTACTTTCAATGAAACATGTGTGTGGGAAATGCATGCCTGCTTCCCAGCCTCCTGGCTTGCAAGTTCCTCATTGTGCTGGGTCAGCCGGTCACCACAGATACCATGCACTGGAAACTGGATACACAGTCCAAAATCAAGTCGAGCAACAGAGCCAAAGGTCAGATAGCCGGGAAATCAGTCGGGTGGTGTTATGCAGGAGCTAGGAGCAAGGAGCGGATGCTAACAGTCAGGATCAGGTCCGAGCAGGCACAGTTGCTTCCTCACTGAGGCAGGTACATGGGGGTGTTTATGACTAGGTTCTCCCTTCCTTGAAGGAGGCAACCTGCAAAGACTCACAGTGTAATGTATTGAAATGACTACATGAATCGCCTCATTCACCTCCCATGTTAAGCTTTGAGCCAGACGAAGGCTCCTCCTCACTGACGTACTATTAGTCGCTCGACAACAGCGACCAATCAGAAAAGGACTAAGCCCCCGAGCGGGAAGAACTCTCATTGGTCCTTAAGTGTAAATAGGCGTGGCTACATTAGCCCGGGAATATTTAAAAGGAGCATAGCTCCCAATGTAAAGTTGTTCTGGTTATGAATGCCTTTAAGCGCTTGTTCGTACCTTCAATAAAGCTGATCACTTTGCTGAAATCACTCTCCGGATCTTTGTTAGCGGCGATCTAACACACAGCCCCTCCCATTGCCTTTGCAAGAGCTGCAGTCTGGCACTCCTCCTTCGCTCTTGTACATTCAGCTGCTGGCGTGCCCTGCCTCTGGGACACTCAGGAGAACTAGGTGGGGATTCCGGCCTCGGGGTGTCTTCACCTGGGCCAGGCTCTGGATCCATCTCTCCCTCTGGCTTCACCTCCTGTGCAGCTGCTGGGGCCTCTTCTCCCTCAGGTGCTGTTAAGGGTTCCTCTTCTGGGCTAACTCCAGAGGAGGCTGGGTTGCTCCATGCCTCGTCCTCATCGAAGGAGTCGTCAGCCTCAGCAGAGCCTCATTCTGGGGAGGACAGGGCCTGGTAGATATGTGTTACCTACAGGGCGTGTGGAAAGCTCTAATTCAAGATCTTCAGCATAAACCTATTCATATGCCACCAATGAATGTCAGCGGCCACAATCTGATTCTAGGCCATCTTTGTAGCTCACAAGAAGAGGTACCATATGGAGATGTGGGCCCCCATCAGCATCACGAGACTCATCCAGTCAGTTGAAGAAGCAACAAAACGGCAACTCATTGGGATATGGATATGGGGAAATACTAGGGTTGTTAGGAGAAATTCTCTTAATGCCTCTTTACCAAGATTCTCCCTGAAATCCAACCATCCTTTCCCTCTTTTAAGGAATGAGGAGTCTATTTCTAATCAATTCCATTTTGATCAAAGATAAATTGAAAGAGAGGAGTAGCAGGACAGGAGGTTCTGCAAAATTTCAGATGCTCATGAATACATGAAGCTGCTTCATACTGAATCCAGACCCTCCGTCCATCAGAGTCAATATTGTCTACTCAGACTGGCAGCAGCTCTCCAGGGTCTCAGGCAAAGAAAGATCTTTCACATTATTTACTGCCATAACTTTTAACTGAAGGTCAGGGATTGATCTGGGACCTTCTGCATGCCAAGCAGATGCTCTACCACTGAGCCACGCCCTCTCAGAGACAGGCGACATCTTTCCAAACCTCCCTGTCCTCCTGCTAGAGCGCCACCCTGTGGTGAGTAGCATACAATAACTGCATGGGCTGAAGTTGGTAAAGTGTGCATCGATTCCTCTACAAGGACATATTAGAGAGAAATGAAAGAGAAGCCCCTCTTCTAAAAGATGGGAGGGGGAAGAGAATAAGAGGAATTAATGGCTCTATCTGTAAAAGTGAATTTTGGAAAAATTGCTATTGCTTGACAAACACATGAAGCTGCCTTATGCTGCTGAGTCAGAACCTGTGTCCCTCAAGGTCAGTCTTGTCTACTCAGACTGGCAGTGGCTCTCCGGAGTCTCAGGCAGAGGTCTTTCACATCACCTACTGCCGGATCCTTTCAACTGGGGATGTCGTGGATTGAACCTGGGACCTTCTGCATGCCAAGCAGAGGCTCTACCACTGAGCCACAGTCCCTCCACTGAAGTGTACTGACAAAACAAGACTGGGAGATATGGTAGTTCTGAAGAAGTACTTTAAAAATCTGAGATGCGTGGAATATTTTTGAGCTCCTTTTCCAACATGTTTAGACCCTAGTGTAACACGCTATTTTTAAATGGATTTCATATCAAAAGGATTTGTGATTAAAAGCTTAGGAAAGCAAAAGAATGCTCTGAATGCTGTCAACAGAATAATCTTTGGAGAGTTTCAGTGAAAGTAAATGTGGATGTTGATAAACTGATTGTCATTTGGACTGTTCTAATGCTTTAATTGAATGGCATGAATAATTATTATGGATAGGATGCTGAGGAAGGTAGGTGTTCATCTGTTTGTTTTGTTTGTTTAGTTTCAGTACTATCTTGGGAAATCTCAAAATGTGCTCGTGATAAAGAATGAAGTCCATTTTTCTGTACATCTACTTCATAGGTTTTTCCCCTCCTTCTTTTCTTTCTCAGCCTGATTATGTATAATTTAAGTTCTTAAGGCAATCACTTCATGTGCTGATGATCCATTTCAGTTCAAAATACAGACCTTTCTTCTCTTGTACATGTTGAGGTGGGCACTTAGTGCCCTTCATTTTGGTTTTTGCATGCATACAGCTTTTCATTTGCATTAGAGATACTTGTTGGGAAACCACAACAGACTCCCACCCGTTCTTTGAAAGCCGGCTGAGGTACATTTCCAGTGTGTTGGTTCTGGTTACAAAACTTTTAAATTATTATCTTAATGTAAGAGCCATAGTATATTAAATAAGTGATTGCCTTTTTCAAACTAACAATATCCTTACGTTCCTCTTAAGCTAACATTTAGAGTACACAGACACTTGCATTTTAGACATTCTATTTAAAAGGTAAAGGTAAAGGTTTCCTTTGCTCGAAAGCTAGTCAGATCTGACTCTAGGGGGCGGTGCTCATCCCCGTTTCCAAGCCAAAGAGCCAGCGCTGTCCAAAGACATTTCCATGGTTATGTGGCCAGCGTGACTAGACATCAAGATGCACAGAATGCCTGGAACCTTCCCACTGAAGCGGTACCTATTTATCTATTTGCGATTTCTTGCTTTTGAACTGCTAGGTTGGCAGGAGCTGGGGCCAGAGATGGGAGCTCACTCCATCATGTGGCACTCGGGTCTCGAACTGCTGAACTACAGACCTTTCAGTGTGCAGCTCAGCGTCTTAACCTCTGAGCCACCACACCCCTGTTCTATTATGTGTCTGTAAAGAACTCTCAACTCACAATCAGCTCTCGTGCGTGCTTTCTTTTTCTTAACCTATATTCAGGATCCCCCCCCCCCGCTGCCTAGTTAAATATAGAAGGATCCTTTCTTTAGTACTATTTCAATAAAAGCCCCAACCTTTTCTCTTAACTTCATTTTCATGCTGTTGAGATGGACAAGAATATGGCTTCTGTAGTCAGGTACAAATTTCATTCAATGTATTAAACAGTCACTTTGATGTATGAATTGCACTGCTGTTTAAAATATATTAACTGGGCAAAAATAAAAATCTCAACAGTATATAAACATTAGGGATATGGACTTTTACAGAATTCATATCATTTTTGGATATGGATTTCAGGAAAAGCACTGGTTCCATTATCCTACATTTTCAGGAGTGTCGTTACCTGTCTGGGATTCTGTTTTAGGGCACTGGGGTTTTTGTTTGTTTGCTTGTTTTTGGAATCTGGAATTTCAGACCTCTCTCTCTCTTTTTTTAATTCCCACCCATCCTCTCCCCACAAGGCAGCAGGAGTGGGGAAGGAGGGAGAGAGGGAAGGATGGAGAGGAAGCTGGCCCCAAACAAATGGTTGTTATCTCTCTTTCATGTCAGTTTTAAAGTGACAATATATTTTGTGGGATGACAGGGCCTCCAGAGTTCCATAGGCGAGAAGTATTTTGTGTGTGTGTGTGTGGTTGTGTAATGTGCCATCAAGTCACAGCTGACTTTTGGTGACCCCGTAGGATTTTCAAGGCACATGAGTAAGCACAGGTGGTTTACCATTGCCTTCTTCTACAACGTCTTCCTTGGTGGCCTCCCATCCAAGTACCAAGCCTGCTTAGCTTCCAATACCCGATGAGACTGGGCTATACTATACAATGCCACACCCCCCAGGAGTACTGCCACATGAGACAGGAGCCCTTGGAAACTCAAAGGGACCAAGAGGGGCTGACTGGCAGCTCCTGGAGGTCAGGTTCAGTGTGGACTGTCAACTGTTAGTTGGCACTTATAGCCCTTTAAATTTTAAAGGGCCGCTGTTTTCTATGGGAGTCAACGTCTGATAGAAGATAATGGCCCTCTAGAATTTAAAGGGAGTGAAAAAACCAACTACTTTGCAGGGTCAGGTTCCTCTCCCCCCCCCTCTGCACTTCTGGCCTTGCAGGAATGAATTTTCATTCCTCCTAGGATTTTAGGAAGTCTGAGTCCTTTTGGATGTCCTCGAGCCTACCCCAAACAACAAATTTTGGGTGTAGTTCTGGCTCAGGAATATCCCCCCCCTCTTTTTATTGTTGACAAGAAAGAAAAGGAAAGAAACAGAAAAACTACCAAAGGAACATTCATTACAAAGTTTCGACAAGCACAAAAGAAACCACTTTTAACCTTATTATTTCATAAAATTACAAATGAAGCCCATCTTTCCATAATCTTATCCAGCCCTTAAATCTTCTCGATTTTCATTTCTATGTTGGTGCTTCATTTTAGACATGAGAGGAATTTCCCACATTCGTATAATTCAGTCATTAGGATTAGGGGCTACAAGGTGGTCTTTGTCCTTTCCCGATTACATTGGAATTTTAGAGAATTATGGCACACCCTGCACTTCCTACTTCAAAGGGTCTTTTTAGGAGCAGAGCCTGTGCCCGCAACCTCGCCCTCCCTCCCTCCTGCTGGATTTAAAGGGCCGTCCAACTGGTTGGCAGGCCACATGGTCCCTGCCCACCAGCTGAAGCCCTTTAAATTGGGCAAGAAGGGAAGGAGAGGGGTGGCTGGGTGGGTGGTCACTCTCAGGGGGTGGGTCTGGGCTGGATTGAAGCCCCCAGAAGTGGGGGAACCCCCACCTGGACCTGGGGGCCGGCAACCCTAACGTGAAGTCCTAGCTCATGTGCTCATACTAGAATAACAATTTGTTAGGGCTGGATCCCAAAGTGCAATTCCACCAGAGCTGACATGAGAAAGGCTGAATACTCACACACACATGCCCCACACTCCTCTTAATTGTCCCTTGACACACACACACACACACCCAGCAACTGAAGTTTAAGGGATTCTGTTGGCTGCTATGTGAGACGGCAAGCAAGGAAGTCCGGCTCCACTCTTCCTGTGTTGTTTTGGATGCAGCCCTTTTCTTTAAAGTACCACATGATCAATCTTTTTTTAAAAAAATAAACAGCTGACACTGTTGAATCAGAAGCACTGATGTGGGGGAGCTGCTGCTTCGGCCTCTGCCCCAAAAGATGCCAAGACATGAAGAAAGTCCTGCCCCAGTCCTAATAATTAGTTGGATGGGAACTCCTTTTGTTCATTAAATTAAATCATCCATTTAATTTTGGGAAGGTCTGGCTGTGCTAGGCCAAAACCCCCAAATAAGAAGTTTAAAAAGAAGAAGAAGGAGAAGAATTCTGGATATATACTGTATAATTTGTAAGTATGGTTGGGGGCCTGGAGATCTCCCAGAATTACAATTGATCTCCAGATCAGTTCAGGTGAAGAAATTGGCTGATTTGGAGGGGGGACTCCATGGCGTTTTAGCTTAGTTTTGTTTTAGTTTTATTATTACAGTCTTAAAACCAACATACAGAGTAAGCATAATATGTAAAGGAGAGAGAGAGAAAGTCATAATATACAAAAAACAGAAGTCTGAATTTAAGAACTTTTAAAATGCGATTCCTGCAGTCTAAGAATTAATGCACAAAACTAACCAATGGACATAGGACAGCACCCGCAGATTTGACACACACCTGCTATCCAGAGTTGCCAGCCTCCAGGTGGGGGCCCGTAGGTCTCCCAAAATTACCGCTGATCTCCAGAGCACGAAGATCAAAATGGTGGCTCTGGAGGGTGGACTCTCAGGCTGAGGTCCCTCCCCTCCCCCAAATCCTCCCCTCCTCAGGCCCCACCCCCAAATCTCCAGGAATTTCCCAACCCTGAGTTGACAACCCTACTTGTGAGGCAGGGAAGGCAGAGCAATCCTGGGGGGGGGGGGG
>NW_015160256.1:323184-327945 GCF_001447785.1 Gekko japonicus
GGGGGGCGGGACACGTGCTAGCTGGGGAATGATCCGCTTTGACCTTCCAGCCCTCCCATTTGTTTTACACTTTCAAAAGATTTGCTTCCCCTTCTCCTTGTGGGGTCAGGGGCTGCAAATGAGGCTTTAAAGCCTGCTTGGGAAAGGATTAACTGTATCTGATGACATTTTCAGATCCTGCCTGCCAGAGGGCCCTGCCTGCCACGTGCAACACAGATTGAAGGCAGGAGCGGATGCCAGCTTGTGATGTCTTTGAGAATAGCTCTTTAAAAATTTAAGGCTTGCTTTTGTGCCTGGCTGTCCCTGGAGAGCAGACCCCTCTCATCCTTAGCCTTCTCTAACCTACATTCCTGACAACTCATGGCCACCTCACTGCGGAATACTGGCGGAAAGAGTCACAGACAGCCTCAGCCCCATCAAGCCAGAATGATTAATACAGCGACCCATTTCTTTGCATCGGCTGCAAAGGGACTGCTGTGTCTTTCTCTCTAAACATCCCGGTTTAATTCGGCTGTGGACTACCCTGTGAATATTCACGTGGCTCTTTATTCTCTGTTGCCCCTTCTCTCTCTTCTTTCTCTCCCTCCTGCTTCCCCAGCTATTTTCAAAGCTCTGCAGAATCAGTTCTTCCTTTATGGGTTTCAGTGACCTATGCCGGGAACCATTCTTAATAGCTGCCTAGGAAACGTTTACAAAGCTGTGGCTCATCCTCTTGCGAGGCCTCTGCGAAACAGCAACTTTTCTAGGAATGCAGCCTGACCTTTGCAATGTGAGACATCACCTATCTACTGACTGTTTATAGATTCTGCAGGTAATAAGTACAAAACGGTACCAGGGGCTGCTGTTTCAAGTTTCAGCAGGGCGATTGTGTGCCATGTGGCATCCCTTGAATTGACACAGGTGCCTTATTGGATGGCACAGGAGACACTTGAAACAGCATGTACACGTTTATTTTCACAACATGAACAAAGAATCCCCAGTGCATAACTATGGACTGCTATTAGCCACAAGGTATAGATAGGGACTCTGGGGCAAATGATGCTCTGTCATCTTGGTGCTTGAAGGGGGTCAACAGTGGGAGGGCTTCTAATGTCCTGGCCCCACTGGTGGACCTCCTGATGGCACTGGTATTTCTGGCCACTGTGTGACACAGAGTGTTGGACGGGATGGGCCTTTGGCCTGATCCAACATTGGCATCTCTTATGTTCTTATGACTGTTGATCCTTGACTATTCAATAATAATAAAGTGCTGTCAAGTGACAACTGACTTAGGGTGACTCCAACCATGTGGTGTTCCAGTCAAGAGAGGAACAGAGGTGGTTTGGCCATGGCCTTCTTCTACATAGCAACCCTGGTCTTCCTTGGTAGTATCCCACCCAAGCACTAATGGCAATCGGCCCCGCTTGGTTTCCCAGTTCTGATGAGCCTGAGCTGTTCTGGGCTATCCGGGTTGCTGACTGTTCCATTGGCTTGAAGATGGCATTATTTAGAGCACTGTGTTATCTGTTACTAGCTCTCATCTTTCACATCGAGATCATTCTGTGACAGTAGCGCTAGTGACTAAAAAGTGAAGCACATGGTGCCCAAAGACTAGGGTTGCCAGCTGCCTGGAGAAAATGTGTCCGGGCTCTTTAATAGATGCCTAATGGGATGTTCTTTACCAGGTCATGCTATTAACCGACATGCCACGAAAAGCTTCAGATGCACATTAAGCTTCTGCCAACAGCAGGATAGACGGCCCAGGTGAGCCCGATCTCATCAGGTCTCAGAAGTTAAGCAGGGTCGACTCTGGTTAGTATTTACATGGGAGACCACCAAGGAAGTCCTGGGGTGGTGGTATGAACATCTCTTGCCTTGAAACCCCTACTGGGTTGCCATAAGTCAGCTGTGACATGACAGCAAAAAACCAGCTAAAACCCAGAAAACACTGCAGGACTTTCTTTTTATCCCAGCCTGTTGGCAACCCTACCAATGACACAACCCTACTAATGAGAGCCAGTCTGGTGTGGTGGTTAAGAGCGGCGGACTCTAATCTGGAGAACTGGGTTTGATTCCCCACTCCTCCACATGGCAGCTCCACATGGGTCAGTCACAGCTCTCTCAGAGCTGTTCTCTCAAGAGCAGTTCTCAAAAGAGCTCTCTCAGCCCCACCTACCTCACAGGGTGTCTGTTGTGGGAAGAGGAAGGGAAGGAGACTCCAAATGAAGGGTGGGGTATAAATCCAATCTCCTCCTCCCCCCTCCTCCTTCTTCTAAAGATGCCTTCCGTCTAGTCCATTCAGCTGTGATAAATACTCTGTCGCAGATGAGGATATTTATTCAGATATGCCCAGTCAATATTATGCAAAGATGCTGCCTGTGGCATATGCCTGTCTCTTTCTGGATCAGCTGAATCCAGGGATCCAGTGTTGCTCATGAATACGTTGAGCAAAAGATAAATGCTTTTTGTGAAAACTTCATCTCAGCTTTGGTGCCCCCTGCCCATTAAGTTATTAGCCGAGAATCCCTTCAGGTACCCATATTTACAGCTTCCATTGTATCAGATGTGAGAGACAGAGGTCCTTTCCACACTAGACCTTAAATCCTGGTTCATCCCTGTCCCTGAACTTACATTCTACACCATACTTGCATTCACCCCTGTAATTACCTTGGGGTATTTTTTGTTTCCACATTACATTGAAGTCAACCTGGTTTCGCCCCACATTTGTCCCGGGATAAATGGATGCTGTTATAACCAGGGATAAATGCAAGGAATTGTGCTGCGAATTGAACTCTGACAAACCAGGGATGAGATCCAAGTGTGGAAAGGACCAGAGATTACCTGCTCATGTCCAGAGCTCAATGAGAGCTCTGCTTGTGTGAAGAGGACCTCAGTTCAGAGGATGTGTGAAGAGGACCTCAGTTTGTGTGAAGAGGACCTCAGTTCAGAGGATCAGAAAGGGTCAACTTTCATGAAGGGAGGAGGTAAGCTCCTGGACTCTGGATCCTGGCCCCCTTTAGTACCTTTCATATGAGGAATTAAATGCATAATAACAACTATGATTTTTATTCAGTGATGCACAAATGGAAACATAAAAGACTTAGTGTAGTCCAACTTACACAAGACCTTCCGTAACACCTAACACTTCCCTCCCTGTATATTATAATGCCCAGAAATTGGCTGCACAAGATCTTGCACAAGTGAGCACATATGAAGCTCCCTTCTACTGAACCAGACCCTCCTTGGTCCATCAGAGTCAGTATTGTCTACTCAGACTGGAAGGAGCTCTCCAGGGTCTCAGGCGGAGGCCTTTCACATCACTGCCTGCCACCTGGTGCTTTTCACTGGAGATGCTGGAGATTGAACCTGGAACCTTCTGCATGCCAAGCAGATGCTCTCCCACTGAGCCAAAGCTGTTGCAAGTGAGGGTGCATTAAGTTTCACTTCGCTATCATGCTCTTTTTCTTGAATCCCCACTTGCTCAAAAGCTTTAGTGGAAATTGATCCCCCCCCCCGTTTTTATGTTTTGGGATTGTTGTTAATATATTTCTTTTAGTATTGATAATCTGTGCAGTTTTTATTATTTTAGGGTCCTGTTTTTACTTGTGAGCCACCTCAAGAAGGTCTCTGAAGAGGCAGAAGCTTAAATTGACTAAACAAATAAAGAAACTAGACTCTTGCATAATTCAAGGCTGCTAAAATCAATCAGCATAACATATGCCATTACTTCCTGTTAGGGATGCCCACTTCCTGTTCTGATTCAAAGGGAGGGTGTTCCTTCAAAGAGGAGAGCACCAAGGCCTCAATTTCTTTTAAAACACTCTAGGCAGGATCCAATCATTGCTGGATCCTGCCCTGTTGCTGTGCAATTGTAATCCTTCACCTCCTGGTTCTCTTTGCCCACACTGGAGAAATGCAGATGGTCCAAATCCAGATAATTAATGATTATGATAAAGCAATGATAGCACAATATCCAACAATGTGTGGCTTCAACCCAAGGGTACATAAGTCTATGGGCACTAATTGTTCTCTCATATTTCTGGGACCTTTGAAATAGTGTTCTCTGCCAACTGAGTTTTGAACAATGTCTTCTATTTATACTTCAGACCTCTGGAATGACAAAGTTCCCGTGAAGCTCCTTTTTGCAAAGAGCACCGTGTTCTGCCCTGAAGCCGACAGTGTCAGCTCCAAAATAAAGAATGCATCCTGCATCTCTTCCTGACGACAATATTTCTGTGCAACGATTTTGTTTGCAGTCCAAAAGAATTACCTTTTTATTGTTCCTCATTGCTAGTTACAAGCACAATAAAACTATCCTGCTTTTTACGAAGCACTTGGAGCAGAAGAGACAAGGCTGTCCAGCAGAATGGAAATGCAAATATTGTTCTTGAAAGCAGCAAACAGAATTAGGGGGTGGAGAAGGGCGTATTTATCCTTAACTGTTTTGTAGTTTCAAATATAGATTTCTGATCTTTCCGCATTATAGAATTTGTGCAGGACTAAAGGGACAATTCTGAGCCTGTTTAGAAGAGGGAAGTCCGGTTAGCTTTGCCGGCACCACCACAATTTACACTGGTCTTCTGAAGGAACTCAAATAAAACACTTTGCATCAAAGATAAATATATGCTTGTCATAGAGGAAAGTGTCAAGTCACAGTCGACATATGGCCTTTCAAGGCAAGAGAACAATGGGGTTTGCCATTGCCTGCCTCTGTGGAACAACCCTTGGTGGTCTCCCACCCAAGTACTAACCAGGGTGATTCCTGCTCAGCTTCTGAGCTCT